>NC_091986.1:115505245-115805245 GCF_044704955.1 Pristiophorus japonicus
CCCCACCCATCTCCTTCCTCTCCCCCCCATCACCTTCTCCCCCCCATCTCCAACCTCCCCCCCAACTCCTTCCTCCCCCCCATCTCCTTCCTCCCCCCCCACCCCCTCCTCCCCCCCATCTCCTTCCTCCCCCCATCTCATCCTCCCCCCCATCCCTCCTCCCCCACCATCTCCTTCCCCCCCCCATCTCCTTCCTCCCCCCCCATCTCCTTCCTCCCCCCCCATCTCCTTCCTCCCCCACCATCTCCTCCCCCCCCACCATCTCCTCCCCCCCCCCCATCTCCTTCCTCCCCCCATCTCCTCCCCCCCCCATCTCCTCCCCCCCCCATCTCCTCCCCCCCCATCTCCTTCCTCCCCCCCCATCTCCTTCCTCCCCCACCATCTCCTTCCTCCCCCCCATCTCCTTCCTCCCCCATCTCCTTCCCCCCCACCATCTCCTTCCTCCCCCCCATCTCCTTCCTCCCCCCCATCTCCTCCCCCCCCCATCTCCTTCCTCCCCCATCTCCTCCCCCCCCCATCTCCTCCCCCCCCATCTACTTCCCCCCCCATCTACTTCCCCCCCCATCTACTTCCCCCCCCATCTACTTCCCCCCCCATCTACTTCCCCCCATCTATTTCCCCCCCCATCTATTTCCCCCCCCATCTACTTCCCCACCCATCTACTTCCCCCCCCATCTCCTTACCCCCCCATCTCCTTACCCCCCCATCTCCTTACCCCCCCATCTCCTTACCCCCCATCTCCTTACCCCCCCATCTCCTTACCCCCCATCTCCTTTATCCCCCCATCTCCCTTCTCCCCCTTCCCCCTTCTCCCCCCCCCCTCCCCCTTTCTCCCCCTTCTCTCCCCCTCCCCTTCCCTCTACCCCCCTCCTCCCCCTCCCCTTGCTGTCAGAAACACGCACTGACAGACAGAGAATGAGACACACACAGACAGACAGAGAGATAGAGACACTGATAGAGACACACTGGGGGGGGGGGGCATCCCAGCACGCTGTTAGAGGGCTCCCGGTGCTGCAGTCGGTAAGTAGAAAATGTTTTATTTATTGATTTAAAAAAAAAATTATTTCTTATTAATTTTTTTTGATTGATTGATTGATCTATTTATCATTTATTATTGATGGCTCTTTATTTGTAAAACTGAAGTGTTTAATGTTTGTCAACTTCCCTTTTAAACCCCCCCCCCACCATTACCTACGCCAGATTTGTAACTTACGCCTGATTTTCTAAAGTGTAGACAAGGTTTTTTCGATCGTACAAAAATCTTCACTTACTCCATTCTAAGTTAGTTTGGAGTAAGTTTTCACTGACGAAACTTTGAAAACAGGCGTAAGTGGCCGGACACGCCCCCTTTTGAAAAAAAAATTCTGTTCCAAAGTGAAACTGTTCTAACTGACTAGAACTGGAGCAAACTAAATGACGAGAATTCCGATTTCTAAGATACTCCGTTCTACAGCAGTTGCACCTAAAAATCAGGAGCAAATCATGTGGAAACTTGGGGCCATAGAAACTGCTCCCATTGGCAAAAGGATTGCGAACCAGAGGATACAGATTTAAAGTGGTTAGGATCTGGAATGCAGTGCCTGAAAGGCAGGCTCATTCACAGCAGCGAGTTGGATAAGTACCTGAAGGAAAAAAATTGCAGGGCCATGGGGAAAAGCTGGGGAGTGTTACGAGCTTGAAGTGCTCTTGTAGAGAGCCGGCATGGGTTCGAAGAGCCGAATGGCTGCATTCTGTGCTGTCACCATTCTATGATTCTATACAGTGTAAGCTCATCACAACAGATTACCTCTAAGCAATGTTTTGCAGTCATTTAGCTCTTTATCTCTCTTCAGAGTTCAGTAGTGTGATTTGTAACTGAAATATTTATAAGGGACAGCCCTCCCTGTACGGTTACAATTCACACAACCCTTCTTCCATCTTGCCTGTCCTGAGGATGTCTTAAATTCGGTTATTCTAATCCATATAAAATTAAGATAAAGTATGTGTTGCAACAGAAGCATTGCAAAATATACCAAGCCATTTTAACTGATGCTGTTCAAGGCTCAAGGGTGAACCATCTGAATCCTCTTGAGTATAAATTCCACTGAACTTAAGTGTTTCGGCAGCATCAGAAGCCTTGCATTCTGAGCATGCATAACATTAATTTGTGCAAGTTTACAAGGTTTTCAAAATGTGCATTCACTAATTAATTTAGATTCCCGCTGTACCATGGAGTGGTGTCACATAGGCTGTACTTTGTAATTGTCCCCACATAGGCAATAGCTGATTAGTTTGCAGCAATGCAGAATGAACCCAGGGGAAATCTGAAGGATCATTCTCTACCATTCCAGTGCACCTTCTGGTATCGGATTCAAAAGCAGGGTGAAGGATTGACTTCACACTTAGAAATAGCGATGATGTGCAAGACACACAAGTTGATGAGAAGAAACTAGCAAAATTCTCACATTTTAAGTTCTGGTTAGATATCTTTGTCATTTCCTGAAATCCATTTACTCAGCTTCAAACAACAACCAGGCCAACATGTTGCTAATAAGAATCACCAATGTTATACACTTTCTGCACCATAGCTCCCAAGCTATCCTTGAATGAACTAAAAACTGTAAAAGAACTGAGTAAATAAATGTTATTTGAATAATGTTAAATGGTACGTTGATCCATTTTACAAGATCTTTGGACTGCAAGTAATCTGTAGACTGAAAAGCATTTTAAGAAATAAATGGAACTTTTAATAGTAAAACACTAAATTGCTTGTACATATGTGCACTAAACTCAAAGCAATCCATTCTGAATTTTGGGAAATATTACAATTTAGTATCGCTCTTGTGGGCCAAGCTAATCCCTGCATTCATTCTTCAACAGTAAATGTTTTTGTTTAACTTCCGAGAGAGTCTTCATGGATGCTTTTGCATTGAAATCTTGTTTCTCTGGGGATCACACAGCTGTCGATCTTAATTTCTTGTGATGCTTTGTTTTTTTTTGTTCTGTTTTTGTTACAATACAAGGCAAACCATCAGCTAGGACTGCAAATAACTGAAATGGATCTATCTGTGTTTGTCACTTGGCAGCAAAACTAACAACCTGAAAGTAAAAGTGATGGATTGAACAACAGGTCTCTGTCTAGACAAAGTTGTCATTTCTCCATTTTCCAATTGCAAACAGATCTGCCACATGAGCACTGCTTAACATCTGCAATTTTGGGGGAAACAAATGCACTGTACCCATGTGGGGGCATGTAAGCTAAATAGTGTTTCTTGCAAAATATTACAAAAAAAGGTGTTTCTTGCACTCATTTGTTAAGAGGCACTTAAAAATGATTTGTTTTACTGTAACCTAAGTAAATATATAAGGCACTTAGGTGATGCAGTATATTGATGCAGTTTTGAAGCATTCTACTTTCACCCTTGGGACTAGGGTTTAAGTTCCACCCAGAGGAAAAGAGGGGGAAATTCTGCTCTTCCCTGATTTTTGCTGAGGATTCTAAATAAATTTTCCGGTTTCAATTACATTCTTGATGAAAATAAATCCACAGAATTAAAAACTGGCAGACATCTCGCTCACTTTGGCTCCCTGCCCCACGCCCCCCAACTTATGTTTTTTTTTCTCTTTGTCTCTAATAACAACTGGTCATTACTCCACCATTCCCATCCTATCCAGATTAACCATTTTCTAATTTCTGTCATTACCATTTCAATTTGTTCCATCATCCCTTTTGTCTCTCTAATCTCTCCTGCCTTTCACCCTATCGCAGACCTTCCCTTTTGTTCTTTCTTCCCCTCCCCCTTTCAGTGCTTAAGAATGTGCTCTTTTTGAACATTCGGCAGTTCTGATGAAGAGTCATCGACCCGACACGTTAACCCTGTTTTTCTCTCCACAGATGCTGCCTGACCCGCTGAGATTTCCAGCATTCTCTGTTTTTATTTCAGATTCCAGCATCTGCAGTATTTTGCTTTTGTATTTTACTAGTCTGGTGCTGCTAGTGATGCACTGGGGTTTAATCCACCCAGCATCAGATCAGCAGTATGATGCTGTTGGTTTCAGCTGGACTGATGTAAGCGAGCCCACCCTCTGTGATTTTCACTTCATACTAATGCCTGTGTAATTGCTACCAATACAAATGGATCCATTTGGCTGTGGTATGTGCAGTAAGTTTACTATTTTACATGATTTTGGATGTTTTACAAGAATGTTTGGTGAGAAATCCTTTATACAAATGTTTTTATAACTGGGATGAAAGGATTATATAGAATATACAGAACAGTAACAGGCCATTCAGCCCAACCAGTTCATACCAGCATTTATGCTCCACTCAAGTTTTGTACCGGACTTTCCTTATTTAACTTTATTAAAATAACCCTCTCTTCCCTTCTCACTCAAATGCTTGTCCAGCCTCCCCTTAACTATACTATTCGTGTCAACCATTCCTTGTGGTAGCGAGTTCCACATTCTCACCACTCTTTGGATAAAGAACTTTCTTCTGAATTCCCTATTTGATTTCTTGCCGACTATCTTATATTGATGGCCTTATATTGATGATCTTATAATTTTTCTCTTCCCCACCGGTGGAAACATTCTCTCTGTATCTACTCTATCAAAACCTTTCATAATTTAAAAAATCTGCTAGGTCACACTTCAGCCGTCTCTTTTCAAGAGAAAAGTGACCCAGCCTGTTCATCCTTTATTGATAAATATAACCTTGCATTTCTGGTATTATCTTTGTAAATCTTTTTTGCACCCTCTCCAGTGCCTCTATATCCTTTTCATAATATGGCAACCAGAATTGTACACAGTAATCCAATTGTGGTCTAACCAAGGTTCGATACAAGTTTAGCATAATTTCTCTCTTTTTTTTAATTCTATCCCTCTAGAAATAAACCCTAGTGCCTGGTTTGCTTTTTGTATGGCCTTATTGACCTGTGATGCTACTTTTAGTGATTTGAGTATTTGCACACTTAAGATCCCTTTGCTCTTCTATTCTTATTTTCCAATTCATATGTGAGTTCCTTATTTTTCTTACCCAAGGTTATGCAGGATTTGATGCATTTAAGAATAGTGCAGTTTTGAATGATCTGGTATCAGTAACATCTGTGGTAATGCTGAGCACACATTTGAACATAAACTTTGATCTTCATTTTCAATGTTTGATCTTGTGTTCTCAACAGTATTTCCAAGTGATTGGTTTTTTAACTCCATGGATACTTACTGTCTCTGAATTCAGTATACTGCTGATCTCAAGCCTCCTGTTATTTTCTTTTGCAAAAGTAAATCTTACTGCTATCGCTTAGGTGGCTTGGTACAAAGGAGCACTAACACAAGGACATCAGTGGTGGGACAAAGGTTCACATCATTCCACTCTGTTCTGAACATGTTACTGGCAACAGATCAAGCAGAAGCCAAGTATCTTGCCACAGGGAAAGACAGAACATTGGAGAAACAGTTGCCCCATGACTGCTTTCATCTACCTCTGAGTGGCTGATTGAGGGGAGTGTGGGCAGCAACTAGTGGCCAACTGGCAGCAACAGTTTGCCCACCTGACCTCTTGGTCTGTGACAGGTAAATGGAAGGGGCAGTTAGGAAGCACCAGTTACATCTCCTGTATGAACAGCTCAATTTATGTCTCTACCCTAATCATTGTATGTACTGGGTTTGAGATCTTGTGCATCTTTGCACATTGTGAAACAAATTGGCATGGTGACAGCAACTCACATACTGGTGAAGTTATGTTTTCATTTCTCAGCACAGTTCTCATGGTGCCAGGAGAAGTGGACAGTTTTAAAACAAAAAGGTTGCAATTGTGAAAAGTGACTGAGAAACATAGGCAATAATATTGGCACAGAAGTTTAATGCACATGCTGTTATTAGTGTGTTTTAAAAATGTTTTTAAAACCCAACAGTTTGAGAGAAGGAAGAGATACTGCGAGTTGTGAATCGCCATAAGTGGCTGGATAATTTGTGCCACTCTGCCGTTGGCCTCGTGAAAACAGGGGCTCGTTGTCAACCTCCCTGTTTGTTTCAAGGAATTGCTGCGTTGCCCTGTTAAAACGAATTAACCTCACCGCAGAAAGTTAGGGCTGATATTTAACAATGTAAGGACCTTTCAATGACGAGATTTCGGTTCCTGCCTAGAAAGAGAACAATTGAACTGTGGAGTCTCATTCCGGTAGGTAGTAAATTGTTCCTAGAGGTTTTAAAATTTAAAATTTCTTGCTTTTCCTTTGTCTCTTTTCTCTCTCTCTCTCACTCTCTTTCTCTTAATCCAGTTTTTCTTTCCCTCTTTTTATTTCTTTTTCTGTATCTAAATTGACTCTCATTCAACCTATTTCCTTCTTCGTCATTCTTATTTTGTTCTGTATCCTTAAATCTCATTGGTTAAGGAAATACACTGTTGGTCCCATTGTTCGGCAAGGTCCTAGATGTCCCGCTCCAGCAAATTCTGGGCCATTGTTAACTCTGGATTCTTGTTTTTCTTTTGCTCTTCAGAACAAGGATAAGTGAATATTTAGTCATTTGGGTTGCATAGTCCCCTCACAGATGACCTCTGTTTATATGGTTCATGACTAAATGCTGTCTCCTTTTAAACTACCCAAGGTTTTATTTGGGTATTTAGCATACACAACGAAGCATAGGTTTGAATGGCAGATTAAAATGTAACAATGAGTCTTTGTTGCCTGGAAACAGTGCAGAACATCAATTATGCAAGCAGTTAGAGTTTAGGTGGGGTCTGTATCTATGTGGGTATTGTACGGGTGCCAAGGTGCATGACTTGAGCAGTCCCATTGACCTTTATAATTCAATACTTAATTTGTGTAAGTGCCAAGCCAGCAGCATGTAGAATACCTTGACTATGAATTTTCCGCCCTTTTAAAATATTTATAATTTGTGTTGTCCAAACTATAAATATTTTCCGTTCCCATTTCAAAACTCTTACGAAGTGATGCCTCCCAGCACTCGCTAATGGACTTTCAGCACTTAGTTGGCTCTCTCATTTTAGTAATTTATTACTGCAGCAATCTCCAGTTTTTAACTCATTCTGAATTACTGTACACATTGGAAAGCTTGTTTTTACTGGGCCTTGAATGACTCACTACTAAGCTGCTTGTTTGTTTGTAGCAGTGCTGAATAACATGTGCATGAGTTAAAAATGATTTCTGTGCAGATAATGTAGAATAAATGTATAGCTTGAGAGGTGGGCCAGTGAAGACGGGATCTACAAAGATGAAGATTATGGACTGGAACAAAACTAGTTTATGCTTTACTTTGGTTCTGATAGTATGCTATGCAGAGCTCATTGTGGGTTCTGGAGCCAAGACAACCATTTTGGAAATAATTGGATCAAAGGTACTTTAAATATTTGTAGAACTAAGCATTTTTTTAAATCATGCCAGAAGATTGGTTGTATTTCTGTTTGTATAAGAAAGAGTAAGCACATAGGTAATGAGTAAACTCCTTTTGTGTTACTTCATCTACTCTTGTACAGTCCAAATATAATTCCCCTTTTTGACATCATTTTTCAAGAACTTTTTATATTTTCTGCCCATGTTATCCACTACACTAGCCTGCTCCAAAGTTCCACAACCATCCATCAGAAGGTGCACAAAGACGAGTTCTCCCCACCCCTCACCCATGACTGAGCACTTGCTCAGAATAATTTGTAAATATATTAGGTTGACTTTGAAATTCTCCATAAATTCTGTAACAAAATTGCCTAATGAATGGCAATATATCAGTGTTGCACATATTGCTGCACTGTCATAGATGTAGGCATTACAGCTGATGCAATAAGCAATCCATTTGTATTGTAGATATGCTCCTACATCATAGGTGTCCTATTTTTGTCAATGATTTGTCTTAACTTCTGTCATGGGCATTTTGGAGCTCTTCTTCAATAAGGTAGCTGCCACTCTGATACTATTCCTGTGTACCCAAGGGTTTACTGTCTCACAAATTGGCAGCTGGGACTTACCTGGATAATGGTATCCAGATTTCCTGAAGGAGTTGATCCTTGATGTCAATACCTGATTGTGTCAGCATGGAATTAGGTAGTTGGTGAAGAGAGAGAAACAATTAGTGGGGAAATCTTTTACCAGGGAGGGATATATTTTGCCACAAATCATTTTATTATGTAATGTATATGGGTGTGAGTGAAGAGGAGTATTTTTATTTAAAATACTCTTCTATGCTATACTCCTTTTAATGACTCTTTTTCTCCATGATTTAGGATATGCTGATCTGTTTTAATACCTTGGGGGACAATTTCCTATATCTCTAAATGTAGAGAAATCATAAATGCATTTATAAAGAACGTGTATGTTTGCTGTACCTAACACACAGAGATGTTCTTCCATTTGTGAATCATTAACTATTAAGAGACAACAATTTCACCTGTCAACTGTCTTTAGATCTATGAGATGAGCTTAAATACTTATTTTTGAAAATTTATCAAAGCGCACTTCTTAAAAAATGAAAGCCTTTGTGTTCTGGATTAAAATATGAGTTGCATGTGTGTGGTGAAATGTAAAGCTCTAAAGTTTGGAAAGTTACAGAATTGTATTAACAATTAGAATACTGCAGAAGTTCTTTACCTTTTGTTTTTTCTTAAATTTAGTGAACTAATGACTTTACTTGACTTTTAGTACAGAAAGGATAATGAGGAGACATTTTTGAGATTTTAACCACATGTCAGTGAAGGGAATTACAGTTACTGCAAATTTGCATTTCAAACAAAATCGAGCGTGAGAAAATACCAGGGATATATTTGTCTTTAAATTGTCAATTTGTGAGTTTTGAATGCTAACATCGGTCTGACACAGAAGCTGAGTTGGGAGAGGATGGCAGGCAATTAGCTGATGAACATTTCAAGATGCAGTTTGGAATTATTTTTAAAATTTTGTTAGCCATCGGTTTGTTTCCTGTTTCTTCCCAACTGGTGTTGACCTCTATCATTTTAATGTCGGGATATTTTTATAGAGGCATAGTTATTGATTGTCTTTGCTTTCCAAGACTATCTGACTTTCTGTTCAGAATACAGTATATATATATATATATATATTTATATATATAATGTAATTTATTTTACAGGTAGGGAAAGGTTTTAGTCCAGTGTATGTCCCAAGTAATGAAGTCAGGAGTGATGTGTGCTCTGAACACTGGGATCCTTATAAAAGCCACATTCCTGCCCACTGCAGACAACCAGATGTAAGGTAACTTAGCCCTTGCTCCGTTTATAGCTACTAAATGTGGTGGAGCATATGTGGGGCGAGTCAAGTGAAAATAATGTATGTCTGACATTGGGCAACAATATTGAGCAGCAGAAGGTAGATTGTTCCCCCGCGCTTTAACTTTTAGCTTTCTTCAGGCTATTTCTATCTGTGATAAATGACTGGCTTGTTACAATTAAAATAACTGAAATAATGTTATGTATTTGGTCTTTTACCTGGGGCTTACTATATACAAATAACTTTGTGTTTCAAGCCACATTTTGTTTAATATTCTAGACAGCATCCAAGCTTGGGCTGAGGTGGCAATTAACATTTGCACTACACAAGTGTCAGGCAATGACCATCAGGAGCAATGTTCCCTCTAATTTTCTTTGGGCCACACGGCTCCTTTAACAGGCTGCACAACTCATTCAAAATTTCAGCATATGTGGTGAGCTGGCTGCATGGGACCTCAAGACGTCACGCAGCTTAATAGAAACAGTGGCTGGGGGTCACCATTGACCAGAAGCAGAATTGGACCAGCTACAAAATGCTGTGATTGCTAGAGCAGGTCAGAGGCTGGGTATTGTGTGTTGAGTGGCTCACCTCCTGACTCCTTGCAGCCTCTCTACCACCAGAAGGCACCAGTCAGGAATGTGATGGAATACCCTCCATTTGCCTGGATGGGCGCAGCTCCAACGAAACTCAAGATGCTTGATGCTTGATGCTATCCAGGACAAAGCAGTCCACTTGATTGGTACAACATCCACTGGCTTAAACATCCACTCCCTCCATCATCGGTGTACCATATACAGGATGCACTGCAGCATCTTGCCAAGGCTTCTTCCGCAGTTTCCTCCAAACCCACAACCTCTACCACCTAGAAGAACAAGGCCGGAAAGTGCATGGGAAATCGTCGCCTCAAAGTTCCCAGCCAAGTTGCACATCTTGCTGACTTGGACATGTATCACCACTGGGTCAAAATCCTGGAACTCCCTACCTAACAGCATTACTACAATTATATAGGGCCTTGACAAGACAACACCTGGAATACTGTATACAGTTTTGATCTCCTTATCTAAGGAAGGATATACTTGCCTTAGAGAGAGCGCAATGAAGGTTCACTAGACTGACTCCTGGGGGGAGGGACTTGTCCTATGTGGAGAAATTGAGTAGACTTGGGGCTAGAAATTGTATAGCGCCCCATTCGGGGCTATAACCTTTGCGGGTGTGCAAAGTCATCGACGGGTGCTACACAATTGATTCCGCCGGGAACTTCTGTTTTAGCGCTCCAAGAGGGAAATGGAGCGTTAAATCAAGTGCTACCACTTCCATTAGAGCACTAAAGGGAGTGAGAGGGTTGGTATCGGCAGAGTGCTGCACAATGTTCTTCCGGTTTCACAGGCTCTTTCCCGCCATTAAAGGGAAGGGCCAATGCTGCGGTCATTGAAACCTAAGGTTGTATGGTCATCGACGGCACCTACGTTACGCGCATAGCAGCCCCAAGCACTCTTAAGGGAAGGCAGGGCTTGAAAAAAATCAAGATACAGCATACTGGGGACATAAATACATTTTGGCCTACCTGACCACCACTGCCTTTAATTAGCGCTCTCCAAGTGGCCAGCTGAGGTGACATCACTTCCTGCCACTGCCATTGTTGATGCTGGCGATGCTGCAGGGGACGGAAGCAAATTTTACATCGGGGCGATAACGGAACGCTGCACACTAGATGATGTCATGATCTCCGGGGCGCAAGAGATCGAGGTGGTAAGTTTTAGTGCCAGCGCAAATCCACCAGGGATGTTCGCAGATGTCAGTGATTTTGTCACGCCCGGTTGATAAGCCTTCCTGTAATCCCCCGTGCCCCCCCCCCCCCCGGAGACGCTAACGGGAGGCACAAAGGAGGCCAATTTCTCCCCCTTAGTCTATCTTCCCTAGAGTTTAGAAGAATGAGAGATAATTTCATTGAAACATATAAAATTCTTAAAGGGCTTGACAGGGTAGATCCTGGGAGCAGTTATCCCCTGGCTGAGGAGTCTAGAACTAAGCGTCACAGTCTCAGAATAAAGGATCGGACATTTAGGACTAAGATGAGGAGAAACTTCTTCACTCAAAGGGTTGTGAATCTTTGGAATTCTCTACTCCAGAGAGCTGTTAATGCTCAGTTGTTGAGTATATTCAAGACAGAGATTGATAGATTTTTGGATACTAAAGGAATCAAGGTATTTAGGGATAGCGCGGGAAGGTATGACTTGAGGTAGATCAGCCATGATACTGAATGGCAGAGCAGGCTCGAGGAGCCGAATGGCCTACTGCTCCTATTTCTTGGGACCGAAAATCACCCCCACCAGAAACGGGTCGCACCTACCATTTTTCTTGTGTTTTGGCCGCCACAATAGATGCGGCGGCCCATCTTGCAAAATTCAGCTCTTTGTTGTTTTTTTTTCAAGCAGGGTGGAAGTCGGTCATAATGAGGGCGGAAGTAGAGGCGGGACAGACTCTCCGCTGCTGACGGCCATCAGTGCCGGACTTGTGATGTCATCACTCTGGCGCGTGAACGCATCTCTCCCCTCCAGTTAAAGGGGAGAGCCGCTGCGAGCTCTGCAGCTTTTAAAGTTAGGTCCACTGGGCCACCGGGGAGGGTTATGGCCGGGCCAGCAACCTGGCCACCAAAAAGAGGTGTCAGGCTGCCTGTTGGCGGCCCGGCCGAATCCGGGGACATAATTGTCGGGCCGACCTGGCAGTAGTCAGACAAAAAAAAAAGATAGCAGCCGTGGCAGTGCGTCCATCCCTTTAATAGCAGCTGCGCCGGTATTTTACACACATTGCAAACCCAGTGCACCGACCCAAAAAAACTGTTGGGGCGCCGAGCGGCAGCCGGAAGATTTTCTAAGGTGAATTTTGCTTGCGGGACGAGACATAGGTGGTGCGTGCTTTGATGATGCACTTAGGAGGGTTCGACTGAGAAGAGGATTGGGGCGATGATGCAGCTCTGCTTGACCCCGGTCCGGATGTGGATTGGTCTGTGATGGATCTGTTTAGCGTAAGGCCCATGCTTTTGTACGCCTCAGTGAATACATCGACTATGTCCTGGAGTTCAGCCTGTGTGTGTGCGCAGACGCAGGCGTCGTCCGTGTACTGTAGCTCAACGACAGAGGTTAGGGTGGTCTTGAACCTGTCCTGGAGATGGCGAAGGTTGAACAGGTTCCCACTGGTTCTGTAGTTTAGTTCCACTCCAGCAGGGAGCTTGTCGACTGAAGTAGAACATGACAGCAAGGAAGATTGAGAAGCAGGTTGGGGCGATGACGCAGCCCTGCTTGATTCCGGTCCGGACGTGGATTGGGTCTGTGATGGATCCCGTGTAAGGATCACGGCCTGCATGTCATCGTGGAGCAGGCGGAGTATTGTGACGTACTTTTGGGGGCATTCGAAACGGAGGAGGACTCTCCTTAGACCCTCGCGGTTGACAGTGTCAAAGGCCTTTGTAAGGTCGAAGAAGGCCATGTATAAGGGCTGGTGCTGTTCCCTGTATTTTTCCTGCAACTGTCGCGTTGCAAAAATCATGTCCGTTGTGCCCCATAGGGGACAAAATCCACACTGCGACTCCGGGAGGAGCTCCTCGGTCACTGGGAGAAGACGATTGAGGAGGACTCTAGCGATGACTTTCCCAGTGGCTGACAGCAGGGAGATTCCTCTGTAGTTGCCGCAGTCGGACTTGTCCCCTTTTTTAAAGATGGTCACGATCACTGCATCTCTAAGATCTCCCGGCATGCTCTCCTCCCTCCAGATGAGAGAGATGAGGTCATGTATTTGCGCCGTCAGTGCCTCTGCCATACTTCAGTGCCTCAGCAGGGATTCCATCCGCTCCTGTAGCCTTGTTTTTTAGCTGCCATGGCTTTTTCAACCTCGTGCAGTGTTGGGGTCTCACTGAAGTGGTGGTGGGTGGCATGCTGCGGAATAGAGTCGAGGACACTCGAGTCAAATGCAGTCTCGATTGAGGAGATCTTCGAAGCAGGCCCTGACTGCCTTGGTGTCCTTGATGAGTGTTTCCCCGTTCTTGGCCAGCAGCGGGGTGGGTGTTTGGACCGTAGGTGGCCTTAATTGCGATGAAGAATCATGGCTGTCAGCTAGCTGCTGTATCTCCAGTGCTTTCTCCATCCACCACCTGTTCTTTAGGTCCCAGGTTTTTTGTTGGACGTCAGCTTTGAGCCGTCTGTAATGCTTCTTTGCTGCTCCCGAGTTGGGTTGTTATTTAAGGCTCAGAAATGCCCTGTTCTTGCGATCTAATAGCTCTTGAATCTCCTGACCATTCTCATCAAATCAGTCCTGGTTGAGTGACCGAGCGTCTCTTTGCAGGCACTGGTTATGGAGGCCTGGAGGGCAGACCAAGTGCTGTGGGCATTCTGCGTCTCGGGGTCATCAAGGCACGCCAGGTAAGTTGTGAGGCGCTGGCTGTATAGGGCTCTCCTTAAGTGCCCCGGCATTGACTTTTTTGCGACACTGCTTTTGCTGTCCCCTCCGCTTTGGGGCTATGTTGATGTCAATGATGGATTGAATTAGGCGGTGGTCCATCCAGCAGTCTTCCGCTCCTGTCATGGCACGGGTGATGCACACATCCTTGCGATCCCTGACTCGGTTGTTAACATAGTCGAGCAGGTGCCAGTGCTTGGAGCGAGGGTGTTGCCACGATGCCTTGTATTTGTGTCTCTGGCGGAACAAGGTGTTGGCGATGACAAGTTCATGCTCTAGATATTTTGTCAGGAGTAGGGTACCGCTGGAGTTGGTTTTCCCTACCCCACTCTCTGCCAATCACGCCTCCCCAGAGGTCTGTGTCCCTGCCGACCCTGGTGTTGAAGTCACCGAGGAGGATCAGTTTGTCGCCCGCGGTGACGCGGGACAGGGATTTTTCGAGGTTGAAGTAAAAAGTCTCTTTGGTCTCATCTGTTGCATCGAGTGTTGGGGCCTTCGCACTGATGACTGTGGCGCACTGGTTCAGGGATAGGGTGAGTCGAAGCGTCATGAGGCGTTCGTTAGCCCCACAGGGGAGTCTTTGAGGCGGTCGACCAGCTTGTTTTTGATGGCGAAGCCGACAATGTGGAGGCGGCATTCTTCCTCTGGTTTCCCTTTCCAGAAGAAGATGTAACCTCCACCTTGTTCCTTGAGCTGGTCTTCCCCTGCTTGCCGGGTCTCGCTTAGGGCGGCGATGTTGATATCAAAGCGCCTAAGTTCCCGGGCAACTATGGCGGTGCGGCATTCCGGCCTGTCGCTGTTGGGGTTGTCCATGAGGGTCCTGACGTTCCAGGTCCCGAACTTCATGTTGGAGGTGTGGAAGATGCCTGTGCGTGAGTTCTTTTAACGTGGGGTGGTCGTTGCACACCGGCTACCACACGGGCTTAGCTGAGCGAGGTCTTGATCCAGTGACAAGGGGGTCCAAGATGACTGGAGACCAGGCACTGCTGTATGGGCCTCGTTGCCTACGGCGAGATGTTGGCCGCAGGCTCGGAACTGGGTAGTGCCCTTGGTGGTAGGTGGTCCAAGGCTTGGTTGGGAGCATGCATTGGAGGGTTCGGAGTGGCAGGGCAGGGGGGGTCACAACCATGGTACTCACCACCTGCTGAAGGAGGGGAGGAGGCCAGTCGACCCGGTTGCCATTGAGGAGGAGGTCCAGCCATCGCCGAGGAGGCCCAGACTCCGTCGTGGAGGAGAGGCCCATCTGTCACCGCTGGAGGTGTTCCGATCGCCGCTGGAAGGGGGCAGTGGAGGCCCGATAGCCAGGCCCAGCCGCCCAGTCACCGCGGGAGGCCCAGTCGCGTCGAGTCGCCTCAGGAGGCCCAGCCGGGAGGTTTAAGTCGGGTCGAGACGCCGCAGGAGTCAGATTAGTGTCTCGTTGACTGTTCTTTTAAAGTTTCTGGCTTTGTGATGTAAAATAAATTGGGGAAGATGGAACAGCTGGAGTGATCAGCCGGCCTGTTTATGATGGTGAAAAGTTTCTTGTAATCTCCACTCTGAATGAAGCTTGTATCCCAGCTGACAATACTTAATCGTGCATAACGCTGGGCCCCAAGTCAGGTAGGTACATTAAAAATGGGTGGGTGTGATTGGAGCGAAAACGGCGGTAGCGGATCTTAAAAATACTTTTAGTGGAATTTAGCGCTGGGGGGGAATTTTGGGTGATTTCTGGGCGGCAAATGTGGGCGGGCGATTTGCAGCAACGCCGGCGGTAATTGTAGGCCGAAATTACCGCTGGCAATAATTTGGAGTTGAAACGGGCGGTACAGGTTGGTAATTTACATTTTTGACCAAAACGGGCAGCAACTGGGCGTTAAATGGGCGATCCTCGGGGAAATTCTAGCCCATTGCTTTTAAAAGATACCCACATATGGGGCTGAATTTTAACGGCGAAGGTGGGTGGGGAGTGGTGGGGGAACCCAGGGGAAAGGGTTTCTCACAAGCCCTGCTAACTTTAACTTTTTTGCATGGGAAGGCTCTGTTTCCCACACGCAGCCTGCCGGTTGAAGATGCTGGCTGGCTCCGGGCAGGGTAGGCCTGCGTCATTAGGCTGCAGAGAGGCGGGCGGGAGGGATCGGATAGAGCCCAGCCGGAGGAAGACTGGGTGGGGGAGGGGTGTCCAAGGAGAAATGGATGTTCAATTCTATTTTGAATCCTTTGCATCCAGTGCACACTCCAACCGCCATTTGGGTAGCGGGTTGGGTGCAGCCAGCATCGGTGATTTGTGGGAAATCCGCTCCTGACTCCATCCCGCCCTCTGACAGCAATCTTCCCGCGGGGCTCCCAGCCTATTAACTGGAAGCCAGTCTGATGAAGCATCATCAGCCGGTTTCCTTTAAAGGGACCATGCCCACATTGCTTTTGACAATTCTTCTGTCAGTGTTCTGCAGCATTGAGCTGCTGCAAACACTGACAATCACTGCATAGAGGTGCATGGCTGCACCCAGGTTCTCCCATCACTCCCTCAAGTCACAGCATGCAGGGAGGCCCTCTTCCCTTCCAATGGGTGAAAGAGACCTCCCCAGGACACCAATGCAGCCTGGATGCACTTTGCACAGGAGGGCACATGCAGGGTTGTCATCAGGAGGACCAGGCTGCAGTAGCGCAAACCTTTCAATTATCTCAGATCATGAAATGTTACTGCAAAGCCATGCTCAACTTCATCGTGCTGTGCCACTCATCACATCCCATCACTTTGCCGTCCCTATTCTATCCCTGCACATCTTACTTACACCAACTTACCTTGCACCTCCACCCATCCTTCTCTATCTACATTATCACTTCCCCAACTCACTAGCCACCCCTCAACTTCATCCTTGTCCAATCATACCAACTAACAACGCACAAGGATAGGCATTTGGGTCCTTAAACCAGTGTTTATGTAAAGTTTATGTTGATGTGTTGTCAAACATTGAAGTCTTTATTTTCAGCACTTTGCGTTCTTGGACAGATTTGTGGGCACCTTTGGAAGTGGCTTAGTGAGTTGTAGTGAATGGTGAGACACGAGGGTACCCCCCCACAATGGTGATGAGTGTGAAAGGAATGACTTAGGCATTGCAGGGATGCTTTATGGTGTTGGTGTGGGGTGGTGCCAACCTGGCGCATCATGTGGCAGTCAGGGTACACAGCAGCAAGTGAAGTAAATGCAGTCATGGTAAGGCCATCCTTGGCCTCCTAGGCAGCAATGTGGTTGGGTGCTAATTCCCTGTGTCCTACGCAGCATCAGTTGATTGCTGAGAAGGTTGGTGTTGCTCTTGGTGATGCTGGTGTGGTTAATGATGTTGGTGTTGGGGCTGATCGTGATGGGATTCTGAGGACCAAGATGAGATTTTTCAAGGGCACTGATGCTGCTTGAATAGATAGCAGGTGAGGTTGAGATGAGAGAAACGATCGGTCAGTGGTGAGAGAGGTTGCTCCAAGGAGGTGACAGTGAATACAGAGTTCACTACAAACACTTCCAAACTGCATATAGGTCAAAAGTTTCTTTGAAATTTAGAAAGCTTCAGCTTCTGACATTGGAAAGTGAACATTCTGTGAAATGGTAGCTGTGAAACCACCGATCGCGGGGGATGGATTAGGCAGGGTCGCTGGATTCAGGAGGTAAGGGTAAAGGCACCTGCCTCTTGGATGCAGCAGTCCTCGCCTTCCGTGAGTTGGCAGATTTCAGGAGGCATGAAAAACCCGACCAGCTAAAGTTAAATACAAAATGGAGGTTAAAATAGATTTGCAACCTGATTATAATATTTAAATAGATAACCCACCTCCTGGCAGCGGATTGGCTCCCACTCCCGTCCTACCTCTGTTAAAACCTGAAGTGAGTGGATTGGAGGCGGGTCAGGTCAGGATTCAGATCTTAAATTCACTTCCCACATGCACCCAACCCACCTATTCTTTTAGGTTATAATTTCCCCCCCTCCCCACATGATGATTGAATTGAATTGAATGGAATGGAATGAAATGGTTAGATCTATCAATCTGTTAAATTTAAATCAAAATGTGATGGCAAGAAATTATCTTTATCCAGGCAGCGTTGTTGAACAGGCTGGCACTAATGGGTTTCCACTTTGGTTTGTCAGCCACAAACTACAAACACTTATTGATGCGTATGGTACACCGGACCATAATGGTCTACAGCTTGAGAATCAGCTCGTAATAAACAGTTTTAATTCTGCATGTAATGTAAACAAAGGAATAAACAGTAAACCATAGACAAAAATGTTTTTTTATCACCCACTCAAAAGGTGAAATTAACACCGAAACTGTCAAACTCTACTTGTTACAGCTCATCATTGTTGGTTGCTAACTCTGACTAATCAATTTAAGTTGGATTGAGATCTGTCGCCAGAGATTTGGGGAGGAGGGGGAAGCAGCATAATTATCCAAATACTTCAGAATACCGTAGCCCTAGAAGGCTTACTTTTAGTGGGCATCATTACTCTGTCTTATATGGAAAATGCTGCTAGTGCTAAGATTGCAGTATTTTTATGGGCTTTGTTAAAGTGTACCATAAACTTCCTTTTTATTCGGAGCCAGAAGAGCAAGCAGCTGGAGGCTACAGCCAACAAGGTTCACCGTGGCTGTTTGGGGCACAGAAAGACTTGGGGAAATTTCTCCAGTAGACTATTAATAGGCGTGCCCATATATATATATATACCATAACCTAATGCGACCTCCAGCAACCCCGGTTCAACAAGTGATTGTTAATGCTGAGTAGCATTAACGCGCAGACTATTTGGGAGGGCTGAACAGCAAGGAGAAAGCAACATGTGAAACATCCACATTCCACTCCATGCTAACTTTTTGGATTGTTCCAGAATTTAGCAGTTCAGCTGAATGGGCGCTATTCTAAGGAACATCTTAAAATCGGGTACAGTAACCAGTATGACATGCTGATACAATGCATTAATATTCCAATAGGTTGTGTCACAGTGTTAGAATGTCAACCTTTATTCTCCCGAATGGTTTACTGATCTTTAGCTGTGCCATCATGGAAGTACTGACAGCAAAACAAGGACAGAAGACTTGGCACCAGCTCACTCGTAAGAGCAGCACTGGTTGTGACTCCAGGGTAGTTGGTTGGGTAAACTAGAATGGAAAAGAAGACGGGAAAAAATTAATTTTCTTTGTTAAATAAACTGTAGTTGGGATCAGGAGCAAAAATATACAAATGATGCCCTTAGCTTTGATCTCCCATTATAACAGTTCCATTAAAAAAAATTAAAACAAATTATGAACAGTGCGCTAAGTGTTAACCCCATAGCCTTTGAGCATTGATTTATTTTTCTGTTGACTAATGAGCATTTTCTTAAAACTTTTTTTTTCCCCTCACAGAGGACTGTTCATTACCATTCATGACAAGGGCCACATTGCGACAATGTTGAACTCTTGGCCAGAAGAAGATATAAAGGTAGGCTTATTTCAAGATCTGTAACTTTCTGTATTCTTGTTGTACAGTGACTACAGACATGACTTTTTAAATATGATTAATGGAAGGTCAGAAGGCAATGATTTATTACATAAAAGATGAATAATTTTCTCACAGATGTGGTATTCTTCAACCACAAAAGCTTATTGGTGACTCCCAGCTACCATCTTATTTCCAGTATGTTACAGTGTAATGTCTTTTACTTGTGAACTTTCCAGCGCAGGTTTAGTGATCATAATTCAATAATGGCAATTCATGGCACTATTCGAAGAGGAGCAAGGAGTTTTCTTATGTTTCCAGCCAACATACTTCATCAAATGGTCTAAAAAATAGATTAACTGGTCATTCACATAATTTGTTGTTCATGTACAATTAGCGTTGTGTCTCATCATCATCATAGGAAGTCCCTCGGAATCGAGGAAGACTTGCTTCCACTCTTAAAATGAGTCTTTAGGTGGCTGTACAGTCCAATACGAGAACAACAGTCTCTGTCACAGGTGGGACAGATAGTCGTTGAGGGAAAGGGTGGGTGGGACAGGTTTGCCGCACACTCTTTCCGCTGCCTGCGCTTGATTTCTGCATGCTCTCGGCGATGAGACTCGAGGTGCTCAGTGGCCTCCTGGATGCACTTCCTCCACTTAGAGCGGTCTTTGGCCAGGGACTCCCAGGTGTCAGTGGGAATGTTGCACTTTATCAGGGAGGCTTTGAGGGTGTCCCTGTAAAGGTTCCTCTGCCCACTTTTGGCTCGTTTGCCGTGAAGGAGTTCCGAGTAGAGCGCTTGCTTTGGGAGTCTCGTGTCTAACATGCGAACGATGTGGCCTGCCCAGCGGAGCTGATCAAGTGTGGTCAGTGCTTCAAATGCTGGGGATGTTAGCCTGGTCGAGGACGCTAATGTTGGTGCGCCTGTCCTCCCAGGAGATTTGTAGGATCTTGCGGAGACACGGTTGGTGGTATTTCTCCAGCGACTTGAGGTGTCTACTGTACATGGTCCATGTCTCTGAGCCATACAGGAGGGCGGGTAGTACTACAGCCCTGTAGACCATGAGCTTGGTGGCAGTTTTGAGAGCCTGGTCTTCAAACACACTTTTTTCCTCAGGCGGAAAGGCCGCACTGGAGGCGGTATTGAATCTCGTCGTCAATGCCTGCTCTTATTGATAAGAGGCTCCCGAGGTATGGGAAATGGTCCATGTTGTTCAGGGCCGCGCCATGGATCTTGATGACTGGGGGACAGTGCAGTACAAAGGATATGGTGTGGCCCCCTGGCTGATGACACCACTTTGCAATCCCAGCATCCCTGCTGAGCAGCGTTACAACACCAGCCATACCACAACCCGGGCCATTATCGAGCAAACTATCGGGGTTCTGAAGCAGCATTTCCGCTGCCTTGACCATTCTGGAGGGGCATTGCAGTGCTTACCTGATAGAGTCTCCATAATCAACGGTGTCTGCTGCATGCTGCACAACCTGGCCATTATGTGGGGCTAGCCATTACCAGCAGGGATAGCTGACCCACCTCAGGAGAAGGATGACGAAGCAGACGAGGAGCCTCACCGAAGGAGGAGACAGCATGACATTGCTGTGGCTGGAAGGGCTGTTCGTCAGAGACTCATCGTTCATCGATTCCAATGAATGAGTCTTGACGTGCTCAATGGCCAGCCTATACACATGGGCATCAACTCAACACATCGCTACACACCATGCAGCCCTCCGTCTTAAATAATCAGTGCCTCATCATGTGAACAATCCAAACTTGCTTTATTACAAACCTAAATCACAAGACAACAACTTCATCCCCAACACATCACCATACCCACAAAACCCCTTCAAACATTTTCATAGACATCCAAATGGACCTATTGACATCAGTTCATTTTGTAACACTACATTGAGCAGCAAGTGCACATTGAGGTGAGAGCATAGCATGTTGAAGTTTGAAATTAAAGATACTCACCTTCACCAACTGTGTCAGGTCGTTCCACTTTTTCCAACATTGCATCGCTGTCCTTTGTACTGTGTCACTCGCAGACACTCGCTCTGCTATTTCCCTCCATAGCCTTCGGTATGTTTGGAGTTGGGGTCTCCTTCCAGGCTCTGTCCTCAGCACCTGCCGACGCCTCTCCAGGGCATCGAGGAGTGCATCCAGTGCGGCGTCCGTGATCCGGTGGGCACACTGACAAGCTGCTGCTACTAGGTCTGCCATCCTCAGGCTCTGAGTGAGTGTGTAGGAAGCGAATATACCCACGAGGTGGCTAGTCAATGTCTCAATTCAATCCAGGTGGCACCACTATGTCTGTGGCGCAGCTCCAAACGATGCCTAACTCCCAGATGTTGAGCCCATGTTTAACGGCCCAATTAACACAGCGTAGCGCATCCAGATAAGTGTGCAACGCCATGATTTAACGCTGCTATCCACTCTTTAGGCATCAACATTGAATTTCGCGTTTGGGGAGCGCGCCTGAAGCGAGGCGTTAAAAATTTCTCTCATATGGTGACAACACCTCAAAAATGGTGGTACCGAATTTAGACCCCATAGTGCTATAAATAACTGGGGTTCTTGGAACTGAAGAAATTGACTACTCAATTGTTACAAAATGACTTGGTGTTTCAACACTTGAAACAAAAATCTCACCTCAAGTTAATTTTTGAGCATTATTACTGAATTTCAGAGGCTAGTGTAAACAAAAGAACACAATGCAATTAGAGCTAATGTATAAGAGCAGCTAATTTTAATTGGCTTCATGTTGGGCTGCCCACAAACTTCAAATAAATCAAGTAACATCGAAGTGCACAGATGCCAAAGAATAAAAAAACTGGCAGCAGGCAAAAAGAGGACAAACACTCTACTGAAAGCTGTCTCAGAGCTTTTATGAAAGGGAAATCATGTTTGACAAATTTGCTGGAGTTCTTTGAGGTTGCAATGAGCAGGGTGAATAAGGGGGAACCAGTGGATGTGGTGTATTTGGATTTCCAGAAGGCGCCTAAGGTGCCACAGAAAAGGTTACTGCAGAAGATAAGAGCTCACGGGGTTGGAAGTAATATACTAAGGATGGAAACAGAGTCGAGATAAATGGATCATTTTCAGGTTGGCAAAGAGTAACTAGTGGGATGCCACAAGGATCGGTGCTGGAGCCTCAACTATTTACAATCTATATTAATGACTTGGATGAAGGGACCAAGTGTAATGTAGCCAAGTTTGCTGATGATACAAAGATAGGTGGGAGGCAAGTTGTGAGGAGGACACCAAGAATCTGCAAAGGTTTATAGACAGGCTAAATGAATGGGCAAACATTTGGCAGATGGAGTATAATGTTGGAAAGTGTTACCCACTTTGGCAGGAAAAATAAAAAGGCAAATTATTATTTAAATGGAGAGAGATTACAAAATGCAGCAGTACAGAGGAACCTGGGTGTCCTTGTGCATGAAACACAAACAGTTAGCATGCAGGTACAGCAAGTAATCAGGAAGGCAAATGGAATGTTGGCTTTTATTGCAAGGGGGATAGAGTATAAAAGCAGAGATGTCCTGCTACAACTGTACAGGGTATTGGTGAGGCCACACCTGGAGTACTGCGTACAGTTTTGGCCTCCTTATTTAAGGAGAGATATACTTGCATTGGAGGCAGTTCAGAGAAGGTTCACTAGGTTGATTCCTGAGATAAAAGGGTTCAAGAAAGGTTGAGCAGGTCGGGCCTACACTCATTGGAGTTCAGAAGAATGAGAGGTAATCTTATTGAAACATATAAGATACTGAGGGGTCTCGACCAAGGTAGATGCAGAGAGGATGTTTCCTCTCATGGGAGAATCTAGAACTAGGGGGCATAGTTTAAGAATAAAAGGTCGCCCATTTAGAACTGAAATGAGGAGGAATTTCTTCTCTCTGAGTTGTAAATCTGTGGAATTCTCTGCCCCAGAGAGCTGTGGAGACTGGGTCATTGAATATATTTAAAGTAAAGATAGACAGATTTTTGAGCGATAAGGGAGTGAAGGGTTATAGGGAGCGGGCAGGGAAGTGGAGCTGAGCCCAAGGTCAGATCAGCCATGATCTTATTAAATGGAGGAGCAGGCTCGAGGGGCCAAATGACGTACTTTTACTCCTATTTCTTAGGTTCTTATATTATGTCCTTATTTGCAAGACTCAATCAAAACTGAAAGGAGGAGAAAAAATGATCTGCTAATCTTATATGTCGAAAGGTTAAGGTGATAACTGGGTTGAATATAAAAGCATGCAGAAACATGTAAAAATGGCGATGAGGATCTGGAAAAATATAGCTGCAGGCACAAAACTCAACAGGAAGAAATTCTTTATATTCAGAGAAGGTGCGAGAACCCTAAAAGGTGCTAATGGTGAAAACTGTGAATGGGCATAATGTAAATGTTCTGAATAACTGCTTCCTCTACATTATTCACTGGGGAAGATATGAGCAACATGCCTCCCTACTTCGCAATAATCTAGGTAAAATTGCAGTCTCCCTGGCAGTGTACTTTCAGAGTATGCCATCGTAAACTGTTTGAAAAGTCTTGCAACTTCCGGGTTTCCATGTGGGCTTACGAAATCTGGAACTTGTGATCTGATAAGATGTGGAAATTCAGTATTGCTGGAGCAGAGTTGGGCTATTTGCCTAACAATTGCCCACAAAACTCTTATGGCTGGTAAAAGCAGGGGTTAGGCCTGTTTTCATCAGCGCAAGGGTATATATAAGCCCTAAATTAAACATTTAAAAATCAAAAATTATGCAGATACACTTTAAATGAGTTTATGCAAATATTGGCCTGGATTAAGATGTTTAAAATTATTTATCAAAAAATTACATTTTCATTGAGGTTGGTGCAATGAAGGGAATTATGAATAAAATTGCAACTCAGTACATTTATAATCATTAGAAATACTGTAAATTGTGTAATTATATGGGGATTTCATTACATATCATTAGGGGATTCCCTCCTAAATGATTGCAATGATATCCTCCTTTGTGATTGGAGGACCGGGCCTACGTGATTCCAGGGATGCTTTCGAACTGCCTGCGTCCTGAGATCCATGGGCCTTTATGCTGTCATACGCCTGGAGGCCCGTGACTGCAACTCTGTGCAGCCTGGCGGCTGGAGGTAGGTTCATAAAGGTTTCGTGGGTTGTAGGCGTACTCCGGAGGTGCGCCTCTGACTGCAATTTCTAGCCCATTAACCAACGTAGATGAGATGGAAGTCCTAGAGTAAAAGGGATCAAAATAAATAGATTCCTAGTGATGAATAGTATTTATCTCAGAATACTAAGAGACAAGATGCGATTTGTGAAACATTTAACAGTTAGTACAAAGGAATTGATGAACCCTGGGGTGATACTGACTGATTTGAGACAGGCTATATTGATAAAGGGTGACAAAACAGGCCACAGCAAGTACAGCTTTGTATCAGTATCTGGTAAATTAATGAAATTGGAGTAAACTTGAGGGTTACCGTTAGAAAACAACCTGCTTAACAGAGGTCAACATGGATTCAAAAGGATAAGATGCTACTTGACCACCTCCTTGGCTTTTTTAAGAAGATACAATTGCATATAATGTGGTGTAACCTGGCTTCCAAAAAGCATTTGACAAATGCATTCCACAGGAAAGGCTACTGTTTAATCTCGAAGTGGGGAGGATTCAGGGTGAAACTTGCTAATAATAGGAAATTGGTTGAAGAGTGCTAGGAAACAGGTACTTGTTAGAAGAGTTATGTTTGGGTTATGGGGGTCTGGAGAGGGCATCAGATCTTTCTAATTTACATAATGACTTGATTCAGAAGCACAATCTACAATCATCAAACTTACAGATCATGCAAAGTCAGGAGGGGCAGTTGAATCTGAGGTGGCAGCTCAAGAACTGCAAAATGTAGATAAAATCTGTAAATGAGTAGAAGAATGGTAGATGAAATTTAATAGAATCATAGAAAATAGATGCAGGATAAGGCCATTCGGCCCTTCGAGCCTGCACCACCATTCAATATAATCATGGCTGATCATACAACTTCAGTACCCTGTTCCTGCTTTCTCTCCATACCCCTTGATCCCTTTAGTTGTAAGGGTCAGATCTAACTCCCTTTTGAATATATCTAACGAACTGGCCTCAACAACTTTCTGTGGTAGAGAATTCCATAGGTTCACAATTCTCTGGGTGAAGAAGTTTCTCCTCATCTCGGTCCTAAAATGGCTTATCCCTTATCCTTAGACTGTGACCCCTGGTTCTGGACTTCCCCAACATTGGGAACATTCTTCCTGCATCTAACCTGTCTAAACCCGTCAGAATTTTAACCGTTTCTATGAGATCCCTCTCATTCTTCTGAACTCCAGTGAATACAAGCCCAGTTGATCCAGTCTTTCTTGATAGGTCAGTCCCGCCATCCTGGGAATCAGTCTGGTGAACCTTCGCTGCACTCCCTCAATAGAAAGAATGTCCTTCCTCAAGTTAGGAGACCAAAACTGTACACAATACTCCAGGTGTGGCCTCACCAAGGCCCTGTACAACTGTGAGTTTTTACCACCAAAGTGGATAACCTCACATTTATCCATATTATACTTCATCTGCCATGCATTTGCCCACTCACCTAACCTATCCAAGTCACTCTGCAGCCTCATAGCATCCTCCCCACAGCTCACACTGCCACCCAACTTGGTGTCATCCGCAAATTTGGAAATATTACATTCAATTCCTTCGTCTAAATCATTAATGTACATTGTAACTAGCTGGAGTCCCAGCACTGAACCTTGCGGTATCCCACTAGTCACTTCCTGCCATTCTGAAAAGGACCCGTTTATTCCGACTCTGTTTCCTGTCTGCCAACAAGTTCTCTATCCACGTCAATACATTACCCCCAATAGCATAATTTTGCACACTAATCTCTTGTGTGGGACCTTGTCAAAAGCCTTTTGAAAGTCCAAATACACCACATCCACTGGTTCTCCCTTGTCCACTCTGCAAGTTACATCCTCAAAGAATTCTAGAAGATTTGTCGAGCATGATTTCCCTTTCATAAATCCATGCTGACTTGGACCAATCCTGTCACTGCTTTCCAAATGCGCTGCTATTACATCTTTAATAATTGATTCCAACATTTTCCCACTGCCGATGTCAGGCTAACCGGTCTTTCATTCCCTGTTTTCTCTCCCTCCTTTTTTAAAAAGTGGGGTTACATTAGCTACCCTCTAATCCATAGGAACTGATCCAGAGTCGCTAGAATGCTGGAAAATGACCACCAATGCATCCACTATTTCTAGGGCCACTTCCTTAAGTTCTCTGGGATGCAGACTATCAGGCCCTGGGGATTTATCGGCCTTCAATCCCATCAATTTCCCTAACACAATTTCCTGACTAATAAGGATTTCCATCAGTTCCTCCTTCTCGCTAGATCCTCGGTTCCCTAGTATTTCCGGAAGGTTATTTGCGTTTTCCTTAGTGAAGACAGAACCAAAGTATTTGTTCAATTGGTCTGCCATTTCCTTGTTCCCCATTATGAATTCACCTGATTCTGACTGCAAGGGATCTACGTTTGTCTTCACTAATCTTTTTCTCTTCACATCTCTTTGGAAGCTTTTACAGTCAGTTTTTATGTTCCCAGCAAGCTTACTCTTGCACTCTATATTTTCCCCCTCCTAATTAAACCCTTAGTCCCCCTCTGCTGGATTCTAAATTTCTCCTAGTCCACAGGTTTGTTGCTTTTTCTGGCCAATTTATATGCCTCTTCCTTGGATTTAACACTGTCTCTAAATTTCCTTGTTAGCCAGGGTTGAGCCACCTTCCCCTTTTTATTTTTTATCCAGACAGGGATGTACAATTGTTGTAGTTCATCCATGTGATCTTTAAATGTCTGCCATTGCCTATCCACTGTCAGCCCTTTAAGAATCATTTGCCAGTCTATCCTAGCCAATTCACGACTCATACCATCGAAGTTACCTTTCTTTAAGTTCAGGACCCTAGTCTCTGAATTAACTGTGTCACTCTCCATCTTAATGAAGAATTCTACCATATTGTGGTCACTCTTCCCCAAGGGGCCTCACACGACCAGATTGCTAATTAATCCTCTCTCATTACACAAGACCCAGTCTAGGATGGCCTGCTCTCTAGTTGGCTCCTCGACATATTGGTCTTGAAAACCATCCCTTATACACTCCAGGAAATCCTCCTCCACAGTACTGCTACCAGTTTGGTTAACCCAATCTATATGTAGATTGAAGTCACCCATGATAACTGCTGTACCCTCATTGCATGCATCCCTAATTTTCTGTTTGATGCCATCCCCAACCTCCCTATAACAGTGTTAGCGCTACGCCATTGTTAGCGTTAGTGTTTTCTTAGAAGAATCACTCAACACTCAGGGTCGGTTCCAATGCCTGACGGTATTTAATAACGCTCAGCGGGGAGGAAACACACAGGACCGTATCCAGGTTTCTCTCCACAGAACAAAGGATTACATGCACCTTTATATGTTTCACAACAGTTACAAAACAGTTTACTACAGCTACACAGCCCATCACGGCTGGACACAAGCCAATCAGAACGATTATAGATTACATATAGGTTCTTTAACCCAATAGAATTAGTTCTTTCATCTGGGAGAAATAATTGGTATATAGCCTTGTTTACAGCAAATGGTTTCCCTCTTATCTTTCTTCCTGAAATAATTGGTTTCATGGCCTTGTTCACAGGAGATGGTTTCCTTCTTATCTCTGTCTTCCCAGGCATTCCTACAGTGGGCCTCACAGGGTTATTGCTCGGTCAGTGAACGTTCAACAGTTCACAGTTTGACTACCTGATTTCCCATAATGCCTGGGCAGCCATTTTATGTGTGTGTCCATTTAAGCTTATGTGAGTTTTAAATATCCAGCAGGTGCCTAATGCCTAAGTCTATATATATTTCTACTCTCTACAACAAACAGTTTGGTGGCCTTGTATATAACTCCCACTAACCTTTTCTGCTCTTTGGTGTTTCGCAGCTCTACCCATATAGATTCCACATCATCCAAGCTAATGTCCTTCGTTTCTATTGCGTTAATCTCCTCTTTAACCAGTAACGCTACCCCACCTCCTTTTCCTTCCTGTCTATCCTTCCTGAATATTGAATATCCCTGGATGTTGAGTTCCCAGCCTTGGTTACCCTGGAGCCATGTCTCCGTAATCCCAATTACATTATATCCGTTAACAGCTATCTGCGCAATTAATTCATCCACCTTATTGCGAATCCTCCTCGCATTGAGACTCAAAGCCTTCAGGCTTGTTTTTTTAACACTCTTTGTCCTTTTAGAATTATGTTGTAATGTGGCCCTTTTTGATTTTTGCCCTTGATTTCTCTGCTCTCCACTCTTGTTTTTCTCCTTCCTATCTTTTGCTTCTGCCCCCTTTTTACTTCCCTCTGCCTCGCTGCGTAGATTCCCATCCCCCTGCCATATTAGTTTAAACCCTCCCCAACAGGGCTCGTAAATACTCCGCCTAGGACATTGGTTCCGGTCCTGCCCAGGTGCAGACCGTCCGGTTTGTACTGGTCCCACCTCATCCAGAACCGGTTCCAATGTCTCAGGAATTTGAATCCCTCCCCCTTGCACCACTCCTCAAGCCACATATTCATCTGAACTATCCTGCTATTCCTACTCTGACTAGCATGTGGAACTGTTAGCAATCCTGAGATTACTACCTTTGAAGTCCTACTTTTTAATTTAACTCCTAGCTCCCTAAATTCAGCTTGTAGGACCTCATCCCATATTTTACCTATATCGTTGATACCTAATATGCACCACGACAACTGGCTGTTCACCCTACCCCTCCGGAATACCCTGCAGCAGCTCCGAGACATCCTTGACCCTTGCAGCAGGAAGGCAACATACCATCCTGGAGTCTCGTTTGCGGCCGCAGAAACGTCTATCTATTCCTCTTACAATAGAATCCCCTATCACTATAGCTCTCCCACTCTTTTTCCTGCCCTCCTGTGCAGCAGAGCCACCCATGGTGCCATGAACTTGGCTCCTGCTGCCTTCCCCTGATGAGCCATGTCCCCCAACGGTATCCAAAACGGTATATCTGTTTTGGAGGGAGATGACCGCAGGGAACCCCTGCACTGCCTACCTTCCCTTGCTCTTCCTGCTGGTCACCGATTCCCTATCTGCCAGTGTAACCTTTACCTGCGGCCAAATGGGGTCAATAGGGTCAAATGCAAAGCACTGCACATAAGGAAACAGTCTCACAAGTACTCCATGTAAGGTATCAAAACAGTTAAGGATGAAGTTGTGGGAGATATAAGGATTTTTGTAGATATGGAGCTCAACATGTCCGAACATTCATGTATTATGTAACTAAAACAGTAGGAAATCCTACTTAAAATTATACAGGACTCTGGTCAGACTACACTACTGTATTCACCTCTGGTCACTGAGACATGAGGGAGACATTCAAGTCTGGAGTTGGTTCACTAAATTGTGACTTTACAAGCTTGAAATGAAGGAGCTCAGAGTTAACCTTTGATAGATTTGCAAGATAATGGCCCTGAAATCCCAGCCTCCCCGGGTCTGTACGGAGTGTGTACAGACCTGGGAAGGCATCGCAAAAGCCAGTTTTCGGCACGCAATGCACATGTGTCGAAAACCGGCTTTTTTGATCTGTCAAGTTTCTGGCTTGACAGGTCACACGCATCTCGGCAGCAAGGACATTCCCACGGCAGAGATTGTGGTATTTGTCCATCTCTTGCGAATGTCCATAAAACGCATAGCCTGCTTTTACCAGCATAAGAGTTTTAAAACATATCAAAAATATATAAAAATACAATTTTAAAATACATATTTATGTTAAGAACCCTGCCCACTTGGGTAAATTTATTTTAAACCATAAACTGTTTTTAAAAAATCAGCAATTTTTTTTTCAAAAACATTTCTATCAACTTTAATTTCTATAATGTATTTATGTGAGGTGATTTTTAAATTTTTTATGTAGTGTTTGGGGGTGTTTCTCATTCATAGAAATGGGAGTTTCGGACTTACGAAACTCCTATTACTATGAATGAGAAAATACTTTACCGTGATTGGGTGTCCAGGCCCACGTGACTCCTGCAGACATCCCAACGTGAACTCGCTCCGTTGCACAAGAAGAGGAGGCCTCAGGACCGGGATCTCTGGTGAGTATTCGACCAAAAGGTAAGTGCGCATCTTTTCACCGAACGCGGGAAGAAGAAACCGGGAATTCAGGACCAATAAATGGAATAGAAGATAAACCCAGAACACTTTTCCTAACTAAATTGTGACAGCACATGGATGGGATACACAGGCTTAAACTAGTACAAGCAAAATTTAGAACGGATGTGAGAGGTTTTTTTTACAGCAAATGTGATCAACACATAAAATAGATTTCTCAGTAAGGTGATGGAAGCAAAAACTCTGGAATCTTTTAAGAACCAGTTGGATACCATGATAAGAGGAGGTGTGGGTGGGGAGAAGAGTCTGCAGAATCTTTCTGGATTCATGAATTTAAACAAGCCTCATGGCCTTCCTCATGTCTATTTTCTAATCACATGTATTTAGATTTGTCCTTATTTGCTCATGTTAATCGAACTGCATGCATCTCAATGAAGCTGATTTCTTTAAAAGGCAGTTGTATAAAGTTCAGGATGCCTAGATATGCTACATTCTTAACTGAGTTGTTTTAGTGCCTGTTCCATTTTTTTGTCATCGGTCCAGGCCAAAAGCAGTGTTTTTAAAAAAAAAGTTGAATTCTCATGAAGACCTTTAAGCAAAAATTACAATAGCAGAAAGAACATGCTGCCTAATAAAGAACATGATGACCATGGCAAAATCAGCTAATTATACTGGGTTGTTTTTCATGTGTTTGGTGTATCAGTCAGAGTAATTTGATGATGTTTGACTCTGAAGCATGCACTGTACGAGATTTGTGCACAATGGAACTGGGCTAAGTAATTTGCTCTAAAAACGGGTATGGAACCAGGGTGCAGAGAACTGAGACTTTCCACTGGTACAGTTTAATTCAAGGCTTTCCCTTTTAATCAGAGGGTTTACATCGAGTGGCTAAGCCAGATGTCACAAATCATTACTCACTGGTGTTGAGTAAGGATTATCTTGTAATACAAGCACACATGCCTGTCTGATCTAAAACTAGTTGTTTTTTATCTTTTATAACATTTCCAAGTATAAAGTTACTATAGTTAGCTAGGTTTTTAAATGTCATCTGACTCAATTGGCAGTACTCCTCACTTCTGCATCAGAAGTTCATGGGTGGTCATGGGTAAAAACTCCACTCTAGGACTTGAGCACATAATTGAGGCAAATGTTTCAGTACAACACTGAGGAAACCTTGCGTTTTCAGAGATGCCATTGCTTAAATAAAACATCAGAGTCCTCATCTTCCTGTTCCAGTGTTTCAGATGAAGATCAAAGATCCCAATGCACTATGGAAGTCTTACAATGCCCTGACTGTCATTCTTTCCTCACCCAACAACTTCAAAAACAGATGAACCGGACATTCATCTTCTTACTGTTTGTGAGATCTTGCTAGGTGCAAAATGGCTGCTGTGTTTAGTAATTACACAATAGAATGTTTTAGAGAGATAATGAGGCAATATATTGGTGTAAGTTCTTTAATCATTTTGTGACGTCTTTATCTGTACAAGGAACCATGATCATTGAAGAAAGACCATCTAAAGAAGCATTAATCAAAAGTCTATTTCTGAATATTGCTTTGCCAAACATTTTCATGATACTCCCTTAACAAGTTAACAGTGATTTCACATCATAATAGATTTGCTTATGAAATCCTTCTAATTGTGGAGCAGTAAAATATTGCATACCAGTTGCTAAAATAATGATCAAGTATTTCTCTCTTGGTGAGTCACTGCCAAACAGATATTCACTTGGTTCACATGTTTTCATAGAGATCATCAGCTGCTTTTAAGCCAATGTTTAGACCTGGATTGTAAATTAAAAGAACTAGTTTATACTGATTTTTTTTAAAAACATTTTCTCAGGCCATTGTTGTAACCGATGGAGAACGTATCCTTGGACTTGGAGATCTTGGAAGCTATGGAATGGGAATTCCAGTGGGAAAACTAGCTCTCTACACAGCCTGTGGTGGTGTGAAGCCACAGCATTGCCTTCCTGTGCTTCTGGATGTTGGTACAGACAACGAGGTACATTATTTAAATAGTTTTTATGATATATTTTTTAAAGGCTATGGAATAAAATTTGTGTCCACACTTTATTAGTACAATGAAACATTAAAGAAAATAATTTTTGAAAAGTCTCCGATCTTTTGCGATTTGAGACCCACAAAGCAAGTAATGTTATTTACAAATCTGACTTATCAGCAAATATATAGCTGAGTAAAATGTCAACTGTACTGCCCTTCCAGCTGATATCAGCAGAGGCAGTTAAAATCCTCAACCATCACTCAAACTCCATTCTGAGTTGTCTGCGGTGAAAGTACATGTTATTTACTCTCTTTGTTTGGTCCATGAAGATAATGAGTTTACTGAATTCCTATAAATGATTCATGTCCTCCCTTTCCATATTATGACAACGATCATTGGTACACAGCATGCTATTTTGAAGTTCAACAGACTGATTGCTGCAAAGTTAATTGTGATTTTAAATTATTTGACTAAAAAGCATATTTTGAACTGACATTATCAGGGTAGAGCAGAAATACTGCTCTTGTCAGAAAACATACTGGGATCGGTCTCTGTTCTGATATTGCTGACCATGTTAATTAGATACATTATTGAGTGGTAATAGATTGATGCAGGCAAGGTTGTACTCATGAAACTTACAATTATACACTTATAATTAATTATAGATCCTGTCTGCTTTCTGGCATACACCAACTAAGCTGATAATTTGGGCCAAGCTGCTTTTGATCCATTACAACAACAGCAGCAGCTTGCATTTATATGGCCTCTTTTAAGTTAGAAAAATGTCCCAAGTTACTTCAGAGGCATGAAGGGAACAATGGGTGCTGGGCCAAAGCAACAAAGTATTATGAAGGGTGACCAAAGGTTTAGTCAAAGAAGTGGGCTTTATGGAGTGTTTAAAGCAGGCAAGGGAGGTAGAGAGAGCCAGGGTTAGGGAGTCAATTCCAGAGAATAGCAAAGGGAGAGGGGATATATGAGAGACCAGAGATTGGGGTGAGGGGGTGTGCAAGGCTGGGGAAGGTTAAAGAGATGGAGGGGCGAGACTATGGAAGGATTTGAATAGGAGAGCACTGGAGTAACTGAGGCTAGAGGTGACAAAGGCATAAATGAGGGTTTCAGCAGCAGAGGGAGTGAGGCAGAGGCAAGTGATAAGGAGATGGAAGTGGGTGATGTGGGGTTGCAAAACATGGCATAAGGACAAATAGAGCACTGTGAACATAAATGAGGATGGAAAATATGGCTTACACATGCTGACCTGTTTGTAATATCAGCCGGTTCACCACAACTACAACAACTTGCATTTATATAGAACCTTTAACATAGTAAAACATCCCAAGGTGCTTCACAGGAGAATTATCAAACAAAATTTAACACCAAGACACATAGAGATATTAGGACAGGTGACCAAAAGCTTGATCAAAGTGGCAGGTTTTAAGGAGCATCTTAAAGGAAGAGAGAAAGGCAGAGAGGCTTAATGAGGGAATTTCAGCACCTAGGGGCCCAGGCAGCTGAAGGTATGGCTGCCATTGGTGGTGTGAGTAAAATCGGGAATGCGCAAGAGGCCAGAATTGGAGGAGCGCACAAATGTCTGAGAGGGAGAGGAGGTTAGAGATAGTGAGGGGCGAGGCCATGGAATGATTTGAGAATAAGGATGGGAATTTTAAAATCAAGGTGTTGTCGGGCCGGGAGCCAATGTGGGTCAGTGAGCGCAGGGGTGATGGGTGAACGGTACTTTATGCAAGTTAGGATATGGACAGAAGAGTTTTGGATGAGTTTTTTATGGAGGCTGGAAGATGGGAGGCTGGACAGGAGAGTGTTGGAATAGTCAAGTCGAGAGGTTACAGAGGCATGGGTGAGCGTTTCAGTAGCAGATAAGCTCAAGCAGGGGCAGAGATGGACAATGTTACGTAGGTAGAAGCAGGGTGTCTTGGTGATGGTCAAATAAGACGGCAAGGTTAGGAATGGTCTGATTCAGCCTCAGACAGTGACCAGGGAGAGGGAGGAAATTTCTTCTTATTGAGGACTGGTTGTTGGACAAGCAGCGTGACAAATCGGAGACAGTGGAGGGGTCGAGAGAGGTGGTGAGTTGGGTTTTGTCAGCATACATATAGAACCTGTCGTGTTTTCGGATGATACCAAGGGGCAGCATGTAGATGAGAGATGAGAGAGGAGCAAGGATGGATCCTTGGAGGACTCGAGTGGTAATTGTGCGGGAGTGGTAATGGAAGCCATCGCAGGTGATTCTCTGGCTACGACTGCATAGATAGGAATGGAACCAGGCTAGTGCAGTGTCAACTAGCTGGACGTTGGAGGAGTATGATGTAATCAACTGTGTCAAAGGCTACAGACCGGTCGAGAAGGATGAGGAGGGATAGGTTACCACGGTCACAATCACATAGAATGTTATTTGTGACTTTGATCAGGGCAGTTTCAGTGTTCTGGTAAGGGTGGAAATCTGAATGGAGGGATTCAAACATGGAGTTGTGGGAAAAATGGTCATGGACTTGGGAAGCGACAACACTTTTAAGTACTTTGAAGAGAAAAGGGAGGTTGGAGATGGGGCGGTAGTTTGCAAGTACAGAGGTGTCAAGGGAAGGTGTTTTGAGGAGAGGGGTGATGACAGCAGATTTGAAGGGGAGGGGCACAATACCTGTGGAGAGGGAACCATTAACAATGTTAGCTCAGATGGGGGTCAGGAAGGAACGCTGGGTGGTTGCCAGTTTGGTGGGAATAGGATCGGGGGTGGGGGGGGGGAGGAGCTGGAACTTATGGACAAGCTGAGCTCGGAAGAAGGCGTGAGGGGAGATGGGAGAGAAACTAGAGAAGGATGCAAGCTCAGGGCTGAGCTGGGAGAACCTTAGGACAGGTTGGTGGGCTCGGGGAAGGGAGGGAAGCAGAGGCAACAGAATGCATGGTCTCAATCTTACTGACAACGAAGTCCCTGAGCTCCTCTCACTTGTTCGTATGTGAGGGTGGAGGAGTCAGTGCAGAAGAGAAGCCGAGGGTTATCTTTGCATTCCAGGTTGAATTTGGAGTAATGAGCAATTTTGGCAAAGAGGAACAGGACTCAATATGGTCTTTATGTGGTCCAGCCAGATTTGGCTTTGAATAGCTAAACCAGTTTTCCGCCATAAACGTTCAAGTCTGCATCCTTGGACTTAAGAGAGAAGAGCTGAGGGCCACATCAGTGGGAACGACCTGGGCGAGAGAGAGTATTGGTTTTAGTGGGGACAAGAGCATCAATGTACAGGTGAGGGTGTGATTGAGCAGAACAGTAGCTACAAAAATGTAATTGCGAATGGAGGGGAAAAGGCTGGACAGTTGGGAATTTGTAAATGCTTTTGTAAGTGATTTGCAGGAGAGTTTTTTTTCTAGGAACGGACACAGAAGGAAGTGGGGTTGGGAGGGGGAAGGGGGATGTGAGTGAAGAGGGATACAGAAAGTGATCAGAGATGGCCTTATCTACGATTGACACAGTGGGAATAGAGAGGCCATGTGAAATGGCAAGGGGCTAGTGGTGAATAAGGGTAGGGGAGTTTATATGGAGGGAGGATAGGAAGGCTCTGAACTCTGAGGAAAGAGGGCACGATGAGTTGGGATGGAGGTTGAAATCACTGAGAATGAGAAGTCGCTTGGTGCAGAGGCTGAGAAAGGAATGCAGTGGAGATATCGGTGAGAAACCTAGCATGGTACAGCTCGCTAGTTCCAGCATGGGGTGCCAACCACTGCAAGTACGATGCCAAGCTCCATTACAGCCCCACTCCATGAAGGGGAGCAATGTAAAGGAAGAGTTTGGCAAGATCCCTTGGTACAACAAAGTAGCTTTTGAAGCTTCAGAACAGACAAACCCATAGCTGATTGACAATTGGATCTTTCTCATATTTAATTTGGTTATTCATGAAGCTAATTGTACACGGCGGGATATAAAAAATTGGGCTGGGCTTTGGGGGGGAAGCACGGAGAAAGATGTACTATATTGAAATGAATGCAATTATGTCTTGAATAGCCACACAAGTTAGCCACTGCAGTGCCTGTCTTATTTTATTTTATTTTACTTTAACAGAAAAAATATGACTAATACCCACAACTCACTCCTCCTCCTTCCTCACGCCTGTCACTTTCTTCTCTATCCTACCTCCCCTTTTTCCACTGTCCCCTCTTTCCTTGATTTTCTCCTCTTTCCATATCCTCTTATCCAAAACACAGTCTCTTGCTCTCTCTTGGGTATCCTTGTTCCATCTCTCCTCTCCATGAGTCACTGACATAGCGGTCATCATTGGAGATGTTAGGAGTGAGATTTATAAATTGAGAGCAAGACAAGTTGCAAATCTATTCAAACACTTGAAGTTGTAGGGAGCTTTCAATTTAGTTGTAACGAAATAGGTTACATTTTTCAATCACGTTGATGCAGTATCGTTTCAAATGAATGAAATTTTTCCAGCCTTTTCTGCTTTCACTGTTTTCCTTCCTGCTTTCCTGTGAGCATTTTATCTCTACATGGTTTATGCCCCACAAAAGAAACCTGTCTCGCTCCCTTCTGAAAGACACAAGATATATGGGAAAGGCAAGCAGGCAATATCATTTCTTCAGATCGTTACCTAATTGGCATGGAAGAGATTTTTTGGTTTAAGTTATAGTATTGATTTAGCAATTAAAGTTCAGGTTACCAGTGGCTAATTGCCACAATTCCAGTGTAACTTTCTGACTTGATAGCAAAAAACTTAGGGGGTGGGGGGGAGGTGAAATTCGTTAGCGGCCCGTTTGGGTTGTTAACTTTTAACTTTTTGAAAAGTTAGCGCCCAGCGAAATTACTTGCAAAATTGTGGGAAATTGGGTGGTTTCGCCCCAGGTCTGAAGTGGGCGGTAAATGAGGCACTAATGGCCTCAGTGGGGCACTGCAGGGACGCTATTGACAGAGAGTTACCCAATTACAGCTGACTTGCTCCAGCTCATTCCAGCATTTAAAGGGGAGGTAATTTCAAGCTGCAGCTGCTCATTTTCAGCATTGCTGCACTTTTGAGCCAAATCTCTCAGCAACTCAGACACCTTTGTTCAATGACTGGTGCGAATCTTGCTGGAAGGGTGAGGACCACGAGCTTCAACAATGTGGCATTGGAGACACTGGTGGGGGCTGTCGAGAGAAGGAGTGAGTCGCTGTTCCCTCCCTCTGGAAGGAGGCCATCGCCACAGGTTTTCAGGGCCATGTGGCGAGAAGAGGCCGAGGAGGTGTCGGCCAGCACTGTGGTAGATAGAACCCTGACAGAGTGCTGTAAGAAATTCAACAACCTCAGTCGGGTGGTGAAGGTGAGGACAAGCTTCCTCACCTCCTGCATACAGCCTCTGAACCACTGTCTGTGTACACTGTGCAAACCACCACTCCCCCACCACTCAACCACCAAGCATCTGCAGCTGCTCACACTCACATTCCATCTCACGCCTTGCCTACATTCACAACTATTTACCCACGGCAGGCATATCTTCCAAATAATTAGCTGAACTCTTACTCACACAAGATCCTTCCTTTTGCAGGCCAAGATGGCACATAACAGGAGGGAACAGCAGCGGAATGAGGGGGGTGGGGGGGGAACCTCAACTGCCCAGACTGCTGCCACCCAGCCTGAGATGGTGCAGTCTACAGCCGGGCCTTCTAGGCCCAGAGCTGGTCGAGGGCATCCTGTAAGGCCATCTGTAGTCTCTGGCCCTGACACACAGCAGCCTTCCACCAGCCATGCTGCAGCCACAGGGGACACAATGCGGAGGAGCACTAGAATAGGTAAAGCAAAGAGGGGATATAAAGAAGTGTACAAGGGTGATTCTTAAATATATTATGATACAGTTAATTGTTTTTACATACATTTTTATTTGAATGTTTCATCTTTGCTGTTGTCCCTCATTTCAGTTTTGGGGCTTTGGTATGGAATGGCAAATTGATGTGATGGGGATGTCCAGAGGAACCGGGAAGTGGGATGGAATTCACTGGGACTGAAGTCTGATGAGATGGTCGCGATTGAGTGGCTGCCTCCTCCGCTGTTGGTGTTGCTGCTTCTGCTCCTCCTCGTCCTCCTCCTTTTGCTGCTCCTCCTCCTCCTCCTGAGGTGGTACGGCTATGCCTGGTGGCAATGGCTGTGCCCTCATGATGACCAGGTTATGCAGCATGCAGCAGACAATGATGAATAGGGACACCCGCTCAGGCGAGTACTGGAGGAGGCCTCCCGAGCGGTCAAGGCAGTGGAACCATTGCTTGAGCACTCCGATGGTCTACTCTGATGTTCCTAGTGGCAGCATCGGTCTCATTGTATGAGAGCTGGGCAGGAATGTTGGGGTTGCGGAGGGGAGTCATGAGTCACATAGAGAGCGGATAGCCCTGGTCTCCCAGCAGCCAGCCTGCCAAGATAGCGACCATTGACGGTGAGGTTTCTGCGTGGGTAGTCGCACACCAATTGCACGTTCAGTGAGTGGAAGCCTTTGTGGTTATGGAATACCTCAGGATTGTTATGCGGTGCCCACAAAGCGATGTGGGTGCAGTCAATGGCGCTCTGGACCATGGGGAAGCTCGCTATCCTGACGAAGCCACATGCACGCTCGTACTACTTCTCTCTGGTGATAGGGAAGGAAATGTAGTCCCTTCTCCTTCTGTACAGAGCTTCTGTGACCTTGCGGATGGAGCGATGGACGGCAAACTGGGAGATGTTGGAAATGTCTCCTGTTGCACACTGGAAGGATCCAATGGCATAGAAATTGAGCACGATGGTAATCTTGACTGCCAAGGAGAGAGCCGTTCTCACCCTGGTCTGAGGTACGAGATCTGGTTGCAGCAGATGGCAAAGCTCTGTGACCACGTCCTTGCTGAAATGCAGCCTTCGAACACACTGTTCCTCAGTGAAATTGATGTCGGGAAACTGTTGCCAGAATACCCTGGGAGGGTAAGGCCTCCTGTTGCCTTCTCCCTCTGCCCACATTTTTCTGCCTTTGTCCCTGCCTTGCTCTCTGCCCTGCCTAAGAAGCCTCCGAAGGTGACGTCAGAGCAGGAGGTCACGTGCCAACACAGCCCCCTTGAAACGATATAAATGTTGTCATTTCAAATCTGCCTTCAATGAAACAAAGGAATGGTTAAGAGGCACAACAATTCTTGAAGTGAAAATGGCTTAAATCTGTCCAACAGCCACTCTGCCTTTGTGTTGCCAAGCTGCAAAGAGTAATGGCCGACAAAATTTGTTTGTAACGGCGCTTTTAAATAGCACTCCTCCAGCCGACTCCCAGTTACAACTAGACAGCTGAAACTGTTGTTGTTGGCGCCAGTTGGTAAATGAGGGGGCGTGGCCGAATTTCTCTTCTGGGGCGGTAATGGGGCGCTGCGCATGATGACATCATCATCGCTGGGTGCAGTCAAGCGGGGCGTTAATGGCAGGAGCGGGGCGCTACCTCTTAGCCTTTCCGCAAAACCCCCGCCCAATTTCCCAGGGGTGGGGTGGGGCGCTGTTCTTGTCACTCCCGTGCAAAAACCCATTTGTGTCAGAGGCGCTAACAGTAGGCGCACACGAGCCCAATTCCTCCCCCTTTGTGATACTGCAAACAAAGGGTGGCTAGGAGTTTAATGGGTTCTCCCAAAGGGAAATGCTGGCACTATTTGGGTTAAGTTTTTGATTTTAAACGATGAGGATATTAGATTTAATTTTAATGAATTAACTCACGTTCCCACATCACAGTTCTGGGATTTACTGGACTGAGTGCAGCTCGAGTCATAACAACTTTTCAGGAGCCATGTGCTTTCCTTAACACATAGAGAATTAATAGTTTCCAGCGAGTTCAGTTGTGTTTATCTGGCCAGATTCATAGGAACAATAGACCATAATTTCAATCTGTTACCAAGCACTATGAGAAATATCATACAACTACAATGGTAATGTTTTTGCCGATTTTAATTTATTTTTCAGTATTCACACACATATTCTTCCATTTATATGAATTTGTATTGAGATAGGAATTCGTTCCTTTTGAGCATAAAGTTGGTATCTGTTGGTGGATTATTAACGACCACCACACGTTAAAAAATCCACGCATAGGCGTCTTCCACCCTTCAAGATGTAGTTCGGGATCCGGACTATTAAGTCCTTCACTGAAACACCTGTGAACTCATCCCTTTTCGGCGTGGAAGCAAGTCATTCTCGTTTCGAAGGACTGCCTATGATGATGATGATTTAACAAGAGGAAAAATTCTTCACTTTAACAGAACCAACAATGAGAGTAGATAATTCATCTGAAATACTGACTATATTATCTTAAGTCAGGTCTGCTGGACAGTGCATAAAGTACTTTCAGGGGTAATACATGCACAGTATGCCTTTATTAAATTGGCTACTGAGTATGCACGATGTAATTGCATCATATCATCATCAGATGATAAGATGTGCAAAGTGTTCTCTCCTTTTTTCAGCACATTGGGCTGGATTTTGCTGTACTGATAACGGTGAGGCTGTCAGCACTCGTCGGAACTGCAGGGTAAAATGACAGCAATCTCTGACGTCCGCACATGCACAGTTAAACATGGAAATCTGGAAGTTGTTGTTAGTGATGCCCTGCTCCTCCACACACTGCGCTGATGGAATCTGCACAGAGATCACTGTAATGGCATGAACTTAGGGTAATTACCCACTGGTCTCCTGTTAAAGACAGATGAAAACTTTAGGGCTTGTACAATCAGGAGTAACTGAGTTTTTAATTCTGTAATAAATGATGATTACCACTGAACAACCTCTCTGGCCCTAAAAAAAGAATTAAAAAAATGTGGAGTTTCATTCCCTCAGAAAAAAATAAATTTTGTAGATCTAAAAAAGAATGTTTTTTTTTTAGTTGTTCTGTTTTTCTCATGTCTCTCCTTTAATCCCAGTCTTTATTTCACTTCCTGTGCAATGATTTAAGGACACGTTAATTTGCAACACCTAAAGCTCTGATTGGACACCCTTAATGACAAGTCCTGATTGCTAATTGGTTCTCTTGGAGAATAACACACCTAACAGTTTTTCTTTGCAAAGTGTAATTCGAGCCATTCTGCCGACTCCAGACAGAACAGAGCTCACTTGCAACAGACAGGGCTCACTCTCCTGGGTTAAGATTTTCTCCCACCCCCCCAAAGAAGTTCCTGCCCAACCCTCCATGTTCCTGACCTCCTTCCCCCCCCAGCCTAAGTGCCTGACCTCTTCCACCTTCCCCCCGCCCTCTTCCCAGCTAGCCCAAGTGCCTGATCTTTTCCCCCCAGCCCAAGTTCATGACCTCCTCCCCTGCCCCCCCCCCCAGCCCAAGTTCCTGACCTCCTCCCCGCGCCCCCCCCCATCCCAAGTGCCTGACCTTTCCCCCGCGCCCACCCCCCAGCCCAAGTGCCTGACCTTCCCCCCGCGCCCCACCCCCAGCCCAAGTTCCTGACCTTCCCCCCCGCGCCCCCCCCCCCAGCCCAAGTGCCTGACCTTACCCCCGCGCCCCCCCCAGCCCAAGTACCTGACCTTTCCCCCGCGCCCCCACCCCCAGCCCAAGTTCCTGACCTTCCCCCCCCCGGCACCCACCCCCAGCCCAAGTGCCTGACCTTCGCCCCCGCGCCCCAGCCCAAGTTCCTGACCTTCCCCCCCGCCCGCCAGAGTTCCTGTCCTTTCCCCCTGCCTGACTCTCTGACATTCTCCCCCTGCCCAACTTCTTGACCTTCTCCCACTGTTAAAATCCCTGGTATTTTTCCCCAGCTACCCTCCCGCCCCCCCCCCCCCCCCCCCCCCAAACTGGGTTTCTGATCTTCTTCCCCAACAAGTTCCTGACCTCCCTGACTACAGCCCCCCCCCCATAGTTGGGGCATTGCGTGTGGGTCACAGATTGTTTATTGGGTATGAAGTGAATAGTTAGTGTCATGACTTCCGGATTTCGTCCAGTCCAATGATGTCACTTGCCATACACAAACCGAGCTATCCGAGAAATCAACCAGGTGTAGGGGGAGAAGAGGGAGTACGTGGTTTGGGTTTAAAGCGGATGGGGTTGGAAGAATGTGATCCGTCTTACCATCTGGATCACCTTCACGCTCTCAACTCGCCCCCCCCCCCACCCCTTTATACCCGGAGGCACGTTCTTCTGCCATCTCCACTGTGCTCTCTGTGATCCCATCGTCTATCAATCGACAATATATTTGCACAAAGTGTCAGACAATTGAGTCTCTGGAACGGAGGATTTCTGTGCTCAAGGAGCAATTAGCCACATTCTGCAGCATCAGAGAGAATTCGAGGTTCCTGGATTATACTCCAGAATATGGTCACCCAGGAGGCAGTACAAAACAGTTCAGGACACACAGTAAATGGAGAAAGATAGGTGGGCCATAATCTGCAGGAGCAGCAGAGAAAGCCGGAACTGAAGTGCAAGGAACCCCGGCATTACTAGAACTGTCAAGTTGACACATTGGGTTATAAATTCATCTTGACTTCAGTGGAAAAGAAAATCAAACGGACTGCAACAGGGGCTGCCGATTCACTATCGACAGGTTTTGCACTACTGCCCAGGTCTAATTTATACCCCGTAGTGTTAGACAAGTATGAGGCGAACAATGGCTCTGAAGTTTGAGCAGCATTGGGGCACTGACAAGCAAGGGACTAACAAAGGAGTAAGAGGCAGGTGGACTACAAGAATAGAAGAGTGCCAACAGTGACAGATGCAATAGTATCAATAAGCTTTTTTTCAGTCATGACCGAGAGTCCCAAATGTTATGTTGCCTCCTTGGTGCTAGGGTGAAAGACATCATGGAACAAATGGAAACATTGAGGAAGATTGGAGGGGGGGGAACAGACAAAATTTGTGGATCAATATTTGTTGAAAACAATAACATTGATAGAAGTGCATTGACATCTTGCAGAAGGGGTTTAAGGAATTAGGCAAGGGTTTAAGGAATTAGGCACCAGTTTGAAAGTCAAGACCTCAAGGTTGGTAATCTCTGGATTGCTTCTTGTGCCATGTGTGAGACAGGTTAGGAGAGGAAGATTAGGAAGGTCAACATGTGGCTGGTTGGATTCATATTCTTGGGGAATTGGAGTGAGATCTACAACAAGTGAACAGCATTGACTTGAACGAAAAACATCGCGAGAACAGCAGCCGATCGGAGGGGAGATAAGGAGAGCGCGAGAGGAGCAGCGCTGTGGCAAACCACCAAGCAGCACGAGACCTGACCCGAGGGACACTCTCCCCAAGCAGCGCGAGACCTGACCCGAGGGGCACTCCATCAAGCAGCACGAGACCTGACCCGAGTGTCACTCCACCAAGCAGCGCGAGACCTGACCCGAGGGGCACTCCCCCAAGCAGCGCGAGACCTGACCCGAGGGGCACTCCTCCAAGCAGCGCGAGACCTGACCCGAGGGGCACTCCCCCAAGCAGCGCGAGACCTGACCCGAGGGGCACTCCATCAAGTAGCACGAGACCTGACCCGAGGGGCACTCCCCCAAGCAGCACGAGACCTGACCCGAGGGGCACTCCCCCAAGCAGCATGAGACCTGACCCGAGGGGCACTCCATCAAGTAGCACGAGACCTGACCCGAGGGGCACTCCCCCAAGCAGCACGAGACCTGACCCGAGGGGCACTCCCCCAAGCAGCATGAGACCTGACCCGAGGGGCACTCCATCAAGCAGCACGAGACCTGACCCGAGTGTCACTCTCCCCAAGCAGCACGAGACCTGACCCGAGGGGCACTCCATCAAGCAGCACAAGACTTGACCCAAGTGTCACTCTCCCCAAGCAGCGCGAGACCTGACCCGAGTGTCACTCCACCAAGCAGCGCGAGACCTGACCCAAGTGTCACTCCACCAAGCAGCGCGAGACCTGACCCGAGGGGCACTCCCATCAAGCAGCACGAGACCTGACCCGAGGGGCACTCCATCAAGCAGCACGAGACCTGACCCGAGTGTCACTCTCCCCAAGCAGCGCGAGACCTGACCCAAGGGGCACTCCATCAAGCAGCACGAGACCTGACCCGAGTATCACTCCACCAAGCAGCGCGAGACCTGACCCAAGGGACACTCCCCCAAGCAGCGCGAGACCTGACCTGAGTGTCACTCCCCCAAGCAACACGAGACCTGACCCGAGTGTCACTCCCCCAAGCAGCGCGAGAGGAGCAGTCCAAACACCAACTGACCTGAAGACAAGACGTAGAAAGCACCAAAATCAAAGTGTGATGTCACAGGAAAGAAGGGAAGCGATTGGTTGGTGAGTTTTTGTCTCTTTTCTGGGGCATTGGTTTGAATTAAGAGCTGGGATTAAAAACAAAACTTGAAAACTTAATTAACTAAATACATTAAAGATGGCAGGACAGGCGATGTTTTTCTGCTGTTGCATGTGGGAGCTGGTTGCTCCCATTGAGGTCCACGGTGACCATATCTGCAGAAAGTGTCTGCAGCTTGAGGAACTTCGGCTCCGTTTGGATGAGCTGGAGTCCGAGCTGCAGACACTGCGACACATCAGGGAGGGGGAGAGTTACCTGGACGCTGTGTTCCAAGAGGCAATCACACCCCTTAGATTAATGAATTCAAATTTGGTCCGTGGTCAGGGACAGGAGGATGTGACTACAAGCAAGGCAGATATGGGAACTCGCAGATAGGGGAGGTGCAAAGAGACCTGGGTGTCATGGTACATCAGTCATTGAAGGTTGGCATGCAGGTACAGCAGGCGGTTAAGAAAGCAAATGGCATGTTGGCCTTCATAGCGAGAGGATTTGAGTACAGGGGCAGGGAGGTGTTGCTACAGTTGTACAGGGCCTTGGTGAGGCCACACCTGGAGTATTGTGTACAGTTTTGGTCTCCTAACCTGAGGAAGGACATTCTTGCTATTGAGGGAGTGCAGCGAAGGTTCACCAGACTGATTCCCGGGATGGCGGGACTGACCTATCAAGAAAGACTGGATCAACTGGGCTTGTATTCACGAGTTCAGAAGAATGAGAGGGGACCTCATAGAAACGTTTAAAATTCTGACGGGGTTAGACAGGTTCGATGCAGGAAGAATGTTCCCAATGTTGGGGAAGTCCAGAACCAGGGGACACAGTCTAAGGATAAGGGGTAAACCATTTAGGACCGTGATGAGGAGGAATTTCTTCACCCAGAGAGTGGTGAACCTGTGGAATTCTCTACCACAGAAAGTTGTTGAGGCCAATTCACTAAATATATTCAAAAAGGAGTTAGATGAAGTCCTTACTACTCGGGGGATCAAGGGGTATGGTGAGAAAGCAGGAAGGGGGTACTGAAGTTTCATGTTCAGCCATGAACTCATTGAATGGCGGTGCAGGCTAGAAGGGCCGAATGGCCTACTCCTGCACCTATTTTCTATCTTTCTATGTTTCTAACTCGAGGTAGTGATGGAGGAGCCTCAGCCCTTGCTCTTGTCCAATAGGTTCGAGGCTCTTGCTCCCTGTGTGGACGAGAGCAGGGACTGCAGGGAAGATGAGCAAACTGACCGCAGCACAGGGGGCCATTCAAGTTGGGGGATTAAAAAGAAACATTGTAGTGATAGGGGACAGTATCATTAGGGGGATAGATACTGTTCTCTGCAGCCGAGAGTGTATGTCCCAAAGGCTGTGTTGCCTGCCCAGTGCCAGGGCTAAGGACATCTCCTCAGGGCTGGAGAGGAACTTGGAGTGGGAGGGGGAAGATCCAGTTGCCGTGGTCCACGTGAGTCCACAACGACATAGATAGGACAAAGAAAGAGGTTCTGCTGAGGGAGTAGGAGCAGCTAGGGGCCAAATTAAAAAGCAGAACCACAAAGATAATAATCTCTGGGTTACTGCCTGAGCCACGAGCAAATTTGCATAGGGTAAAGAAGATCAGAGAGTTAAACACGTGGCTCAAAGACTGATGTGGGAGAAATGGGTTTTGGTTTGTGGGAATTGGCTCCAGTACTGCGGTAAGAGGGAGCTGTTCTGTTCAGACAGGCTGGGACTAAAGTCTTGGCGAATCAAATAACTAGAGCTGTTGAGAGGGCTTTAAACTAATTAGTGGCGGAGAGGATTCAGGTGAACGAAAATTTAAAAAGTCAAAGAGAAGGGTACCACTGGGGGAAATGAAAACCAGAGCGTGATAGGAAAGGACCGAATGTATAAACATAATGTTGAGATGTCCTTAACCCTGACACTGGGCAGGCAACACAGCCTTCGGGACTCACACTCTCGGCTGCAGAGAACCGTATCTATCCTCCTAAAGTGGGGTCAAAGCACGGAAAAATGGTTAAAAAACAAATTTAAAAGCTCTTTACCCGAATGCATGTAGCATTTGTAACAAAATAGATGAGTTGGCAGCATAAATAGATACAAATGGGTATGATCTGAGGGCCATTACAGAGATGTGGTTGCAAGGTGACCTGGACTGGGAACTAAATATTCAGGAGTATTTGACAATTTGGAAGGACAGACAGAAAGGAAAAGGAGGTGAGGTAACACTGTTAATAAAGGATGAGATCAGTGCATTAGTGAGAAACGATATTGGCTCAGAAGATCAAGATGCAGAATCAGTTTGGGTGAAGATAAGGAATAATAAAGGGAGAAAGTCACTGGTGGGTGTAGTCTATAGGCCCCCCCTAACAGTAGCTACACTGTTGGAAGAGTATAAATCAAGAAATAATGGAGATTTGTAAAAAAGGAATGGCAATAATCATGGGCGATTTTAACCTTCATATTGATTGGACAAAGCAAATTGGCCCGGGTAGCCTTGAGGAAGAGTTCATAGAGTGAATCTGGGATAGTTTCCTTAAACAGTACGTTGTGGAACCAACCAGGGAGCAGGCTATCTTAGATCTGGTCCTGTGTAATGAGACAGGATTAATAAACAATCTCCTCGCAAAGGATCCTCTAGGAATGAGTGACCATAACATGGTTGAATTTCAAATTCAGTTGGAGGGTGAGAAAGTTGGATCTCAAACCAGTGTCCTAAGCTTAAATAAAGGAAACTACAAAGGTATGAAGGCAGAGTTGGCTAAAGTGGATTGGGAAAATAGATAAAAGTATAGGACGGTTGATGAGCAGTGGGAGACATTTAAGAAGATATTTCATAACTCACAACAAAAATATATCCCAATGAGAAGGAACGACTAAGAGAAGGGATAACCATCCATGGCTAACTAAGGAAATAAGGGATGGTATCACATTGAAAACAGGGGCATACAATGTGGCCAAGACTAGTGGGAGGCCAGAGGATTAGGAAACTTAAAAGTCAGCAAAGAACGACTAAAAAAATGATAAAGAGAGGGAAGATAGATTATGAAAGTAAGCTAGCACAAAATATAAAAACAGATAGTAAGCGTTTCTACAGATAAAAAGGAAAAGAGTGGCTAAAGTAAATGTTGGTCCCCTGGAGGATAAGGCTGGGGAATTAATATTAGGGAACAGGGAAATGGCAGAGACGTAGAACAAATATTTTGTATCGATCTTCACGGTAGAAGACATTAAAAACATTCCAATAGTGGATAATCAGGGTGCTGTAGGGAAAGAGGAACTTAATACAATCACTATCACTAATGAAGTAGTACTCGGTAAAATAATGGGACTAAAGGCGGACAAGTCCCCTGGACCTGATGGCTTACATCCAAGGGTCTTAAAAGAAGTGGCTGCGGAGATAGTGGATGCATTGGTTGTAATCTACCAAAATTCCCTGGATTCTGGGGCAGTCCCAGCGGATTGGAAAACTGCAAATGTAATGCCCCTATTTAAAAAAAGGAGGCAGACAGAAAGCAGGAAACTATAGATGAGTTAGCCTCACATCTACCCTTTACAAATCCATGTTGGCTATCTCTAATCAGCTCATTTCTCGAAGTGCTCAGTCACTAGGTCCTTAATTATAGATTCCAATAACTTGACACAAATTAATTATTTAGCAAGTCTGCCATTTCCTTATTTTCTTTTGCAATATTACCTGCATCTGTGTCAAAGGGCCCGCATTACCTTTGACTAAATACAATTGTAAACACCTTTTGTGTTATCTTCATCTGCCTCGTAAGTTTCTTCTCACATGCCCTTTTTGTAGCTCTTACTATCTTTTTTGTCTTCCTTTGCTGATCTGTTTATCTCTGCCAGTCCCCTTGATCTACATTATTCTTTGCACTTTTGTATGGTCTTTCCTTTAATTTAATGTTATTTCTCACCTCTTTTGTCGACCATGGCTGTTTTATTTGGTAAGTAGAGCTCTTGCCCCATTGGGGTATATGCTGGTCCTGTATTAAGCTAAACACTTCTTTTGAACACTGTTCATCTGTAGTTTTACTCCATAACAAATTTGAGCGGTTTGCTGTTGTCCATCTCTGGCTTATCACATTAAAGTTAGTCTTACTAAAATCTTAGTAGCTGTTTTACGTTTCTCCTTTTTAAACCTATCATAGAATTTGATCATATTATGATCACTGTTAATAAATATTCCTTTACTCTTCATTATTAACTGAGTCTGGCTCATTACTCATTACTATATCTAGTATCGCCTGCCCTCTTGTTGGAATCAAGAAGGGCACTACAGTGGGCATGGCTGATTGGCTTGTTCATAACTGGAGTCCCAGCAACTTTAATAAAGGATTGATTTTATTTTTAAATGTTTACATTTACTTCAGTTGCTAGTTACAACTTTTAAATGGTTAGTTATTTAAGCTTGATTATATTTTCAGTCAGTTGTGGAATGTGATTGATCTCAGCTAACCACATGACCAATTCTATGCAGTAAGCTTGAATGAATTAGAAAGCAATTTTGAACACTATAATCGTGTTCATGTGTATAAAATAGATGATAGGTTTTTTTGTACATTGCCTAGCTGTGGAAGTATTTTATATTGAAAATTCTCCCAGCCCCTGAACTAATGTTCTCTTTTCAGCCACATCTGAAAATTGAGATTCAATCTACCAGTTGTTAAATGAAAGACTCCTTAACCTAGAACGATTTTATAAAACCCTAACAAATGGTTATTTGGTATTTTGAATGTTACTCTTGTTTTCTTTAATTATGTTTTCAGTATGCCTCTAAAAACTGTTGCAGAACCAAAAATAATGTTGTTTTAATTATCTTTTTTCTAGTACTTTCATTCCAGACATTGGTAAAACCCAAATCGTAATTTACATAGTCTAATATTTAGAAACGTCTTTGTTGTTAATTAAATAGATGTTACCCTGTAGCCACTTTGACAAGAAATCTAAATCTAGGAACCTAAGTGACTGTTTTTTATTTTAAAAAGATCATTACGTTCTTAGATTTAGATTTCTTGTAAGTATAATTAATTATAAGGCAAAATTTGGAAGAGAAGAATCTAACAGAAAAAACAGTAAGCACGGATTAAAAAGTTGTAATGGCAAAATATTTTTCAGACTCTCCTCAATGATCCTCTTTATATTGGATTGAAACACAAGAGAGTTCGTGGGCAGGAGTATGATGAATTGGTTGATGAGTTCATGCAAGCAGTCACAGACAGGTAAGGTGTTGTAACCCACTGTTTCCCTGCAGAAAATTAACTGTGATTCATACTATGGTGGCAGTCCCTGTTTAAATAAATTTTCCATTGCGCATAAATGCATCAGACCATTGGAATATCATGTCAAAATATGTTTTATTTAAAGTGTATTGTGTAACTTTAAAACAGCAAATAGGTCCTCATAATTCGGTATTTGAGAAGATGAATGAACCTGGGTGACCTTTTTTTTTATTTATAGAGATCACTTTTATTAGCATGTGATGAAAAATATATAATTTTAAACTTGTAAAGGAAATACTCAAAAGGATTAACAGGGTAAAGGATGATGAACTGGAGTTTGTTTACACAACAAAATGAGGGAAATGTCACTGGAGCAGCTCTTCATTCTAAAAAAAGAGGCCCATTTAAACGTAAATCTGATTATTACATTTCATATACCTTAATTTCTGTTAACATTGATAAAATTTGCTAATCGGCTGCATCGCCCCTGCCATTAGCACTAAAACGGACCTCATCAAAGACACATATTACATCCTATGTGACTATCCTTCCTCATCCTTCTGGACCTGTGTGCAGTCTTTGACACGGTTAACCACACCTACCCATCTCCCATGCCTCTCCCTGCTTGTCCAACTGGGTAAGACTGCCCTCGGATGGTTCCATTCTTATTTATCCAGTCGTAGCCAGAGAATCAACCACAATGGCTTCTCTTACCGCTTCCACATCATTACCTCTGGAGCCCCCAAGTAAATATTCTTAGCCTGGCCTCCCATTTCTCATTTACATGCTGCCCCTTGGTAACATCATCGAAAAATATGACGTTAGGTTCCACATATACGCTGACGGCACCCAGTTCTACCTCGCTACCACCTCTCTCGCCATGATCTTATTGAATGGCGGAGCAGGCTCGAGGGGCCAAATGGCCTACTTCTGCTCCTATTTCCTATGTTCTTATGTTCTTGCCCTTTCACTGCATCTGATTTATCACGCTCCTTGTCTGACATTCAGTATGGGATGAGCAGAAATTTCCTCCAATTAAATACTGGGAATAATTAAGCTATTGTCAGTCCCTGCCACAAACTCCGTTCCCTAGCCACCGACTCCAACCCTCTCTCTGACCACTGTCTAAGGCTGAACCAGACTGTTCGTAACCTTGTGTCCTCTTTGACCTTGAGCTGAGTTTCTGACCCCATATCCTCTCCAGAAACAAGACCGCCTATTCCCACCTCCATAACGTCACCTGTCTCTACCCCTGCCTCAGCTCATCAGCTCAACTGCTGCTAAAACCCTCATCCATGTTTTTGTTATATCTAGACTTGACTATTCCAGTGCTCACCTGGCTGGCTGCCCACCACCTGTAAACTTGACTTCATCCAAAACTCTGCTGCCTGAATCCTAACTCGCAGCAAGTCCCATTCACCCATGTGCTCATGACCTATCTTGTCTCCCGGTCTGGCAACGCCTCGATTTTAAAATTCTATCCTTGTTTTCAAATCCCTCCATGGCCGTCTCTTTGTACTCTCCTCCAGCCCTACAACCCTCCGAGATCTCCGCGCTCCTCTAATTCTGGCCTCTGTGCATCTCCAAATTTCTTCGCTCCACCATTGGCGATGTGCCTTCAGTTGCCATGGCCCTAAGCGCTAGAATTCCCTCCTTATACCTCTCTACCTCTCCCTCCTCTTTTAAGTCGCTGCTTAAAATCTACCTCTTTGACTAAACCTGTATTAATATCTCCTTAAGTGTCTCGGTGTCTAATTTTGTTTGATAATGCTCCTGTGAAGCACCTTGGGGTGTTTTACTATGTTAAAGGTGCTATATAAATACAAGTAATTGTTGTTATTTCTGAGGCAAGTACAGATGAAGGAGACTGTTTATCCCAGCTGGCTCATCCTTCCGGAGCAGCCTATTCTCAGTTTGTAAGAATGTGTAAAAATACAGTAGACATTCAGTATTATGCCTTTACCTCCATACGGCAGCACTCGCCCTGGTATACTCTACAGTGGAGTACTGCTCTCCAGCATGGCTATCCATTGATGTCCAGCTGAATTCTACTATGAGAATTCTACTATGAGAATTATCACTGGTCGCTTTTATCGACACCAATGCCTTGGCTCCCGGTGCTTGCAAACATCGCACCATCACACCTACGCTGTGAATATGCAGTCACCAGAGAATACAACCGCTACACCAGCAAAGAAATGCCGATCCAGACCGACTTGAACAATCTACCACCAACCCGTCTCAAATCTAGAAGGCCATTTTGAACCGTTGCCAAAGCCCTTCAGCGATCTCCCCTCAGTCTTGATGACCGATGGCAAAATGCTTGGAAGAACTGTGACATACGGAATGGATTCCTTATAGAGGACCCCACAGTACAACCTGAAGGATCAAACTTTCCTCACAAACAGTGAACAACCATCAACTGCTTCAGAACTGGTTATGGTAGATGCTGCCACCTTCTCTATAGGTGGAAAATTAAAGCATCCCCATCATGTGACTGGAGTTCCTAATCAGACCCTGGAGAACATCATTGAGCGCTGACCTCTGAGGAAATTTGTAGGCAGCCTACAAGATATCCGCACTGTTACACCGGAAGCTTTGGCCTAAATATCCAACTTGGATATTGACGTTTGATTTGCTTTGCTTCTACCATACGGAAGAAGAAGATGCCTTTACCTGGGATAGTAGAGTCACTGGCTCTACATTGTGCTTTAGCCAGAGATAATACTCAGGATTAACATTTTCTGTTCTATTTAATATCTTCTTTATCTCTGTGAGGCCCGCTTTCATTCACTCTCAAGTCTGAGTTCTTCATTACTTAGCCTCTTAACACTGAACAACGGCATTATGGCTTTTTTCTATGCAACTGCAAGGCTTTGATGTTTCTCTTGTTCCCTTAGTTGCATTTTTTTTAAACTCTAAATATTTTTGGCTTTCATGTTTCAATCTACATTCATTGATCACAGAGTGCTTTCACTTTCCAGATAGCTAGGTAAAACTTGTAGTGTGCCCTGGTAATGAACCTAGAACCCTTGAAATGATTTCAGCTACTGGACCTTCTCTTTGTCTTCGTTAGCTAGCTGAGTAACAGTACAAGGTCTGCAAGCGAGTGGGGTAGGGGTTATGAGAAGTTGCGGCAGTGGCAGGCCAGGAGCAAGTGAAATTGGGAGGTGACGGTATTTGGAGGCCAGCAAGTGGCTGATGAGGTGACATCTATCAGCGGACGAAAAGGAAGTGATGAAAAATCAGAAGCTAAACATATTCTTAGAGGTGAAATAAAGTTTTTTAAAAAGGCACTAAAAAACATTTTTTTATTTAAGTACTGACCTGGAAGTGAGGAAAATAAATCTGGCTATCAGAGTTGATGATCCGAATCAAGAATTGTTCCACAGGGCCACTGGTGACACAGTCTCCAACTACAGCAGTCACACAGCAGAATACCCTGTCACAAAGATTGGAAATCCCATTAGGAAGCAACACATCCAAAGGAATTATGAATGAAAGATAATAGGATAGACTGATTTTAATGTTTTTCTTCATTTCCTGGAAAGAAAAGTAATTTATGTTGTCCCTGACCCATGTACATCCTGAAGTTCAAAGGTCTTTCATGTGACCTCCAGTGTTACTGTAAGCCATCTACAAAGCCTAGCTATGAAGACAGTTTAGCAGAATAATGCCCATCTGTGGCCAATCATTTCGTTTAGTTAGTGTGTGTATAAAAGGATAGTGATCATTCATACTTTATTCACTGCACTTTCAAATAAGTTGTATGAGGAATGAATAATGTTCAAAACACTCTTAACTACCGCATGTGCTTAAATTCCTCACCCTTGCCTCCTCCATCCTCTTCTCCAGCAAGGAGTTCATGGAGTCTTTTGTCATGACGTTTGAGACCATCTCTTCTGCTGCAACGCCCTTGCCCTAGCCCTGAACCCCTATCTTTCTCTAGTTTCTCCCCTCATGCTCTGCCCGATCACCTCCTAGTCCCCATTTTAGCTGACAATGTAAATGGTTCCCCCTCCTCTCCCTTCCTTTCAAAATTGCCATAAATCACCCCAGCCTCCAAAAAAAACCCTCTAACCACTCTTTCAAACTACTTCCCAATCTCAAAATCTCCTTTTCCCCTGAAATCCCAAATCCATGCCCATCTTTCTCACAACTCAATTTTGAATCTCTCCACAAATGACATCCACTGCGTCCATACTGCATTTTCCCTCCTCGTCCTCCCTGTAGCCTTTGTCACTGACTACTACACCATCCTCCTTCAATGCTTCTTCTCTGTTCAACTCGGTGAGACTGCCCTTGCTATCTTAACTAGCAGATTTTGTAATTTGAGCACCTCTAGCAATGACATCTCTTTCCATGGTCCCATCCTCTTCCTCATCTAGATGCTGCCCTTTGGTGACATCATCTAAACACACTGGGTCAACTGCACATGTGCTGCTGGTACACAGCTGTATTTCTCCACCACTTCTCTCAACCCTCCACTGCCTCTGTGTTGTCAGGCTCCAGTCTTAGATGAGCCACAATTTCCTACAGCTAAATATTGGAAAGATTGAAGCCACAAACTCTGTACATTTGCCACAGATTCAATTCCCACACCCCGGCTACTGTCTCTGGCTGAATCAGTGTTCAGAATCTAGGTGTCCTATTCAACCCAAGTTGAGCTTCCGACCCTATATCCTTTCCATGGCAAAGAACATCTACCTCCACCTCTAATATTTCCCACATCTGTTCCTATCTCAGCCCATCTGCTATTGAAACTCTCATCCATGTCATTGTTCTGCTATCCTGCACCAAGTTTCACTCACTAATCACCCCTGTTCTTGTTCATTTTCATTGGCTCCCAGTGCCTCTTTAAATTTCTCATCCTCATGTTTAAATCCCTTCATGACCTGCCTCTCCTTCTCCATCTCCATTTCCCTCTCTCTCACACATCCTCTCACCCTCTTCCTCTCCCTCTCTCTCTCTCTCACCCTTCTCTCTCTCTCTCTCTCTCTCTCTCTTCTCTCTCTCTCACCCTTCTCTCTCATACACGCACCCACACTCTATCTCTTTCTCTCTCACCTTCAACCACACAACTGTTCCAAGCTCTGCGGGGCAGACTTTGCTGTCAGTATGACTGCTTACTCTGAGTATGCCGTCACACTGCGTTTGAAATTGACCACAGGTTCGGGATTTTCTGCGTTACATCCCAAATTTGCGATCGGTCGAGTTCTGAATTGACAGATCATCTGCTGCAACTGTGAAATCCTTATTGCTGGTGAGAAGTTGGGCTAATTGCCCACCAACTGCCCAACAAATACACAGGAACATTTTACAGCTGGTGCAAACAGGCACAGGGGAGGGGCGATATGCAGCAACTTGAAATATACATCCGTCATGATAAAAAATCTTCAAAATATATATCTATATCCACCTAACTATCCCCTGATCCCAACACAACTCAGAGACAAATAGGCAAAGGATGAAAACAATCTACCAAGAATGACTGATTTATTAATATAATTGGGGTGAATGAGACACAAAAATCATGAATGGGCATCGAAGAATTCTGTTTCCTAATTGGAGCACCGCCACATGTGAGCCCAGGTACACTTACACACACGACGTGCCCCTGGGTTCCGTGGGCCACTACGCTGCTCACAACTCCGCAGCGAAATAGCACAAGTTTTCAAAGGGGGCCTCGCACCAGGTAAGTGCGGATTTCTTTCGGAGCTCAGCAGCGTACTCCTTAGCCTCGCCGCCAACCGCAATTTCAGGGTCTCCATTCCTCCGCCATACCATTGGCAGTCTGTCCTTCAGCCATCTCCCTCTGCTCTTTTAGGTGGTATATATCTGAATCCTCTGGCTTGAGATTGAATATGTTTGGCCGGGTGTAATTTTGTGGAGGTATCCAATCCTTTGCCTTTATATTGAACAGAATATTGCAATGCCCATTAGATTTTAATTTCCTCTGGTACCACTCTAGGGAAAATGATTGTGTAAAAATCCTCTGCAAACTATTTTAATGCAGTTATTGAACTGTTTACTTTTAAATAAAGGGGTTAATGATTGTGTTAAAATACATTTTATTAGGAATTTTAAGAGAAAATACCGAGAATTTCCTGCACTCTGATTAAATCCACTGGATCTTCTGGGGCCGAAATTGCCCTCAGCGGGAAATTTGGTAGGCCAATTCGAATTATCAGGAAATTTACCGCCCGGCGAGAGTCAGAGGGATGAACCGGAAAATTCAGCTCTTTAACTCTAACACCGCCTCCCAGCGCTTGGGGGCGCTGTTTGAGGTGGCATAGGGGCGAGTTTGCGAGGGAGTGGGGTAGTGTCCAGTGCCGCATTGCGCTGACACGTTGCAATGTCCCTCCCCTTCACTTAAAGGGGAGGGACACTGCGAGGCCAACATGGAGCCCCCACTGGTCTACTAAGGAGGAGTTTGGCCGGGACAGTGGCCCGACACCTAAGAGGGGGTGCCAGGCTGCCTATTGGTGGCCCGGCCGATCCAGCAGGCCCCACCTATGTTTAATCTAGAAATCATTAAAATTGTTTATTATCATTATAATTCTGAAATGTCAAGTGACATGTCGGCTAGGAGTTAACGGGCACAGAAATACCAGTACCTAGGGTAAGCCCTGTTGGACTGTGAATCACACAGCACTTTTACTTTTCTCTGTGTCTATTAATCTTAACAGACCATGCTTTGTTCTTTTGTATTCTCTTGACTTATGAATTATAGTATCATCTTTGTTCCCTCAAGAAGTATAAAAAAGAAAACTGTTCGACACTTCTTGTTCTAATCGCAGATTATTCTCTAAAAGAACAAAGAGAATGATCCGCTATTAGAACTCGATAACAGGCATTTGTATCTGACTCAAGTGATTGAGCTTCAGACCTAGAACTTAAAGCAATATTGAAATATGATCTTTAATAGTAATTATCACTACATCTATCTTATTTAGGTTGCTGGCCTGTAATCAAAGCAAAGGAGTTAAATAGAGTGACTTAAAATAAAAACAGTTGGCCTCAATCGTTGACAGATCAATTCCTTTTGTGTTGTGAAACATAATGCATTTTCAACAGTAACAAAACCCAAATCCCACACTTCATAAAACTGCATAAAGGAGTGGAGCAAAGTGGAGAAAACATGGATTCAAGTTACTGAATAGTTTTGTGCCCAATACGAGATGAGCCTAATATGAAACGTACTTGGCTTGCTCAGTTTAATTCTGTCCAATGAAACAATACTGAAATATGAAATATTCAAAAATAGAAGGAAATGGAAGTAAATTTCCCTAATAACTGAGGTTTGGAAAAATCAATGTTGTTCGCCCAAGGTTTAAGCATTTTAAAATGTTCCTTTAAAGCCATTAAACTAAGGCAGCTATATGTTAAACAAATGTAACACCTCTATTTATTTAAAAAAGGAGGGAGACAGAAAGCAGGAAACTATAGACCAGTTAGCCTAACATCTGTCGTTGGGAAAATACTGAAGCAGTAGCAGGACATTTGGAAAAGCATAATACAGTCAAGCAGAGCCAGTATGGTTTTATGAAAGGGAAATCATGTTTGACACATTTTCTGGAGGACTTTGAGGATGTAATGAGCAGAGTGGATAAGGGGGAACCACTGGATGTGGTGTATTTGGATTTCCAGATGGCATTCGATAAGGTGCCACTTAAAAGATTACTGCACAAGATAAGAACTCACGGTTGGGGGTAATATATTGGCCCTGAAATTCCAGTTGAAGGCTTCCCATGGGTAATTGCCTCCGACCTGAAACATTTCTACAAATGTACTGATGGCCCGGGAGGAGCGTGGGATTCCGGTGGGGAGGCCTTCTCTTCCCTCGCTGCGAAGCACGCTCCCGTCCTCGAGGTTCCCACGCAGAAGTGCAGTCACGTGCGACTGCTCAGCCAATCAGGTAATAGCTCCGTATCTACGAGCAAAATAACAAACACGATAACACCAAATAAAAAATAAAATCGCACCTCACATAATTAAAATTAATTGAAATTAAAGTTAAGAAATATCTTAGAGAAGAAAAAAATGTCTGCGTTTTTAAGAAGTTTTTTTAAATTATGGTTTAAAATAAATTTAACGTAGTGGGCAGGGTTTTTAAAAATCTCGTGTATTTTTAATTTTATTGTCTATGCTTTAAATGTGTTTTAAGACTCTTACGCCTGTAAAAGTAGGCTATGCGCCTGCTTTTGTCAGGCGCAAGAGTTTTGAGGACATTTTCTGGGCAAGATATGGGTAAATACCACAATCTTGCTCTTGAAAATGCCCTCGCTCCCGATATGCGGATGATTTATCAAGCTGGAGCTTGACAGATCGGAAAAGCCGGTTTTCAGCGCATGCGAAGAATGAGAGGTAATCTTATTGAAACATATAAGATACTGAGGGGGTTCGACAAGGTAGATGCAGAGAGGATACTTCCACTCGTGGGGGAATCTAGAACTAGGGGGCATAGTTTAAGATTAAAGGGTCACCCATTTAGAACTGAGATGAGGAGGAATTTCTTCATAGAGGATTGTAAATCTGTGTAATTCTCTGCCACAGAGCTGTGGAGGCTGGGTCATTGCATATATTTAAGGTGGAGCTAGACAGATTTTTGTACGATAAGGGAGTAAAGGGTAATGGGAGTGGTCAGGGAAGTGGAGTACTTCCCTTATCTCGGGAGCCGCCTATCAACAAGAGCAGGCATTGACGATGTGATTCAACATCGTCTCCAGTGTGCCAGTGCAGCCTTTGGCCGCCTGAGGAAAAGAATGTTTGAAGACCAGGCCCTCAAAACTGTCACCAAGTTCATGGCAGGGCTGTAGTAATACCCGCCCTCCTGTATGGCTCAGAGACATGAACCATGTAAATAGACACCTCAAGATGCTGGAAAAATACCACCAACGAAGTCGCCGCAAGATCCTACAAATCCCCTGGGAGGACATACGCACAACATTAGCATCCTCGTCCAGGCCAACATCCCCAGCATTGAAGCACTGACCGCACTTGATCAGCTCCGCTGGGCAGGCCACATAGTTTGCATGCCAGACACGAGACTCCCAAAGCAAGCGCTCTACTCTGAACTCCTTCACGGCAAACGAGCCAAAGGTGGGCAGTGGAAACGTTACAAGCACACCCTCAAAGCCTCCCTGATAAAGTGCAACATCCCCACTGACACCTGGCCAAAGACCGCCCTAAATGGAGGAAGTGCATCTGGGAGGGCGCTGAGCACCTCGAATCTCATCGCCGAGAGCATGCAGAAATCAAGCGCAGGCAGTGGAAAGAACGTGCGGCAAACCAATCCCACCCACCCCTTCCCTCAACGACTATCTGTCCCACCTGTGACAGAGACTGTAATTCCCGTATTGGAATGTTCAGCCACCTAAGAACTCACTTTTAGAGTGGAAACAAGTCTTCCTCGATTCCAAGGGACTGCCTATGATGATGATGGAGATGAGTCCATGATCAGATCAGCCATGATCTTATTAAATGGCAGAGCAGGCTCGAGGGGCCAAATGGCCGCCTACTGCTCCTATTTCTTTTATCCTTATGCTTAATGGTATATTATTGATCAATACATCACCTGATTAGGGGCAATGACATTGAAAGTCTCTTTGTTAATTACATGTTTGTTATATGTAGAAAGCTTAGAACTGCCTACATGACAATAGTGCACCTCAACATAATTCATTTTGTGTGAAGCACTTGAGATATTTTGGAAAGATGTAATCAGAGATTATGTAAATAATCTGTCAGTCTGCTTGTCTTCCTTCCTGCCATGAGGTACTGTGGATGTGCTACAATGACAGAGATAATGTCCTTCGGATGAGATGTTAAACTGAATCCCTGTCTGCCAGTTCAGATAGACAGTAAAGATTTCTTGGTGCTATTGGAGGGAAAGCAAGTGTTCTGCTGTGTGCTGGCCAATATTCTTGCCTCAACCAACGCAATCAAAAATGATCAACAAATCATTTATTTCACTGCTGTTTACAATGCCTGCTGTGTTATTCTCCATATCAGCAGTGACTGCAATTCAATTGTATATAAAGTTGTTTGGATGTTTCTGAGAGATGTAATAAGATGCTATATATATGGAAATTTATTTTTCTAACAGTTTCCCATCTTTACCATTTGCTTGACTAAGCAGTGATCAAATATGATTTTAATGTTAGAGTTAAGTGTAACCAAAAAGAGCTTTCTATCCCTCTAGAGAAGAGCTGTGATGTGAATGTATCAACAAAGCTATTGACTTGGTCTCCTCAGTACTAAAGAACAATGCTTCCCATTTGGCTTCCCACTCCAATTCTGTCCAATCAGTGCCTCCCCACATATTAACTGTTGTTATGACCTCCCTCCTCCCCACCCTCTCAACATTTCTGTCCTCACTAATTACCATCCCATTTCCAACTTCCCTTTCCTCTCTGAAATGCCTCCCAGCCACATGCCCATCTCTCCCATAACGCCCTGTTTGAAACCCATTAAGTTTGGCTTCTACCCTACTCACAGCATCAAAGTTGTCCCAACCACAGTCATGTACAATATTCTCTTGTGACCATGCCGATGGACCCTTATCCCTCTTTGTCCCTTCTTCCACTGCATTCAACACTGTTGACCTCCTCCAACATCTCTTTGTCTGTTGTGTGCTCTGTGATGCTGCTCTTGCATGATTCCAGTCCTAGCTAGATGAAAGTAGACAGAGCATCTCCAACTTGTGGCTTCTTGCACCATCATCTGTGGTGTGTCCCAAGGGTTCCTTCTTTGGCACTCCCCTTTATCATCTAAATGCTGCCCGTCAGCAACATCATCTGCAGACAATCAGCTCTACCTTTGCACCACCTCTCTCAAACCTTCGACTGCCTCTGCAATGTCATACTGCTTGTGCAACATCAGTTTTGGGGTAAGTCTTCACTTCCTGCAGTTCAACATTGGGAAGACCAGAGCCCATTATCTTTGGCCTTTGTCACAAATTCTCCTCATAACTTTTTGGTGACTACTGTTGGTTAAAATGCACGTCTAATTCATACCTTAATTTGCATGGTATGACTTCTGTTATCTCATTTTCCTATTACGGTCCCTAGCTAGCAAGTATTTGTGCCCTTTTGTAGGAAGATTTTTCCAAACTAAGTACGAGAATCTGAGAACGGCACAAGAATTTGGCAATCTTTAGCAGCTATGGGTCCAAGTTTGGTCAAGCTACTGCCCACTACCGGCCACAGCCGCCGAGGTACCGCCCTCTGGGACCGCTGACATACCACCCGCCGAGAGTTTTATCGAGGAAGTACCGCCGGCGGTAGTGCTTACTGCCCGCCCATGTAGAAGTCTCCAAAAACGCAAGTTTGGTCGTTAGGATCCTGTAAGATCCTGCTACCGCCCGCCAGGAAGACTGTTGGGAAAAAGGTGGTCTTACCTGGCAGTTAATCGGACAGTAGGGACAATGGCGCAGAGCGGTCCAGAGTTGCATATCCTGGGTCAGATATAAATGCTGCAGCAATATTAGACCCTCAAAGAGTTGACACATTGAAATGAAAGTGCTCAAAGAGTTTATAGATTGAAGTGAAAAGTGCTCTGTTGAAGGGCAGGTGCGGGATAGAAAGCAGAAATGAGCTGTGAAATACAGTAAAGGTAACATGGATTTGTGCTATAAGGGTCCTAACACCATTGCAGACAACAGATTTAGTGACACAATGTGACTCTACAGATGTTATGAGCTCATGTCGAAGTATATAGGCAATAATAAAATCCTTCAAGTTTCTGTGAGGTGCCAGGATGTGATCCTGAGAACACCATGAGCTCAACTACAGAAGATGCAAATATATATAGATAATGTGAGGGGTGGGGTTCGGCGATCTGTCACCTAAACAAAATGTACACTCAAATGCCAACCATAATGTCCAGCCTCCAAGTTCTGCAACTATCTGTCATTCAAAGCCACCCGTCCTGGATTGGTGACCCTTACGTAGCTAAATGACATGATGTCAGGACCCATTAAAGAGTCGCATCATAATCTGTAAGGCGAGATATTGCTCAAACGGCAGTACATTTAAAGGGCATCTGTATGTTTCTCAGCACATACCCCTCATTATCTAAAAGTTAGACACTGACCAAGAGTTTTTCAGAAGTGTTTCTGTGTTGAATTGTACAGCATTCAATAGTGACAGAACATTCAAACACGTAAAGCAAAATATTTTACATTATTTCAAAAAACAGTAAATTTACCATCAAAAGGAAATATCTGAAACACCAACAACAACATTAACAAGATATACCAACATCACCAAGACCAACACCCAACCTTCTACCCACTCCCACCACCTCTCTTTCACCCCCCCCCTCCCCCCCAGAAGTGAGCCTCATTGTCCCCTTGATGGGATGCCCATTCCCACGCCAACCTGCACCCGTGCCCCTCACTGTGTCGGTACCAGCACGTTGTGCAGGAGTGCACCCAGAGCGCTGCTGTCATGTTCATCAGGGAGAGAATGGAAGATGCTGGCATCTCCAGATCCTCGGGTTCTGTTGGCCTGGGCGGTATGGCATCGGGGGTTCCATGTCATGGACCAGGACCATGGCATCTACAGAGTCGCCGGTTCGCTCCACCGCACTGATCAGCTGCGGCATACTGGTAGTATGCTGCTCTGCAAAGGCGGCGATGTTGGCAGCTATCCCAGCCACTCGTCCTCGACAGCTGCACCATTTTCTGCATTGCTGCCATCCATCTTGCATCATCATCTCCTTGCTGCATCATCCTGGGTGGAGGCGGCTTGGTGGCTTTAATGGCACGGGTACTGCGCCTCTCAACGCTTGATCCCCCTTCCTCCAACTCGAAGTCCAAAAACTCGGACCCCGATACCGATGTTGGGCGTACAGGCGGCACACCTGTCAAGAGGGTGGAGTCCTCTTCCACCTCCTTGAGTTCAAGTTGGACAAACACCAGGCCTTCTCCCTGCTTTTCCTCCTGATCTCTGTGGGTTGTGGAGGTGGATGTGGGGGATCTTGGTGGTGGGGGAGGGGGGAGGAGCTGCTGTTGCGGGCTCCTGATGAGGTCGAGGTGGATGGTGTTGGTGTTCGACATTGCCTTTGCGTGCCCGAGGTGGATGGGGTGCCTAGGTCGGTGCTATCCGATCCACCATCCCACCATCTGCAAGTACAAGACAACATTTCAGTGTTTAACGGGGGCAGGGGGTGGGAGAGGTGATTACCACACCCTAAATGGCCGACACTAAGTACATTAAAACGCATTTTACATCACCTTACATGATCTTGCATGACATGACCATAACACAGACCGGAGATTATGAACAATTTATCATGCTGTAGCACGGGATCGGCACCACCATGTGTGGTGGCACGGGGGTGGTCACCCATCAACGCTAAGGCACGCTCCTCTATAAGAACATAAGAAATAGGAGCAGGAGAAGGCCATACAGCCCCTCGAGCCTGTTCTGCTGATCTGATCATGGACGCAGGTCCACTTCCCTGCCCGCTCTTCATAACCCCTTATTCCCTTCGTGTTTAAGAAACTGTCTATTTCTGTCTTAAATTTATTCAATATCCCAGCTTCCACAGCTCTCTGAGGCAGCAAATTCCACAGATCCACAACCCTTTGAGAGAAGAAATTTCTCCTCATCTCAGTTTTAAATGGGCAGCCCCTTATTCTAAGATTATGCCCCCCTAGTTCTAGTCTCCCCTATCAGTGGAAACATCCTCACTGCATCCACCTTGTCAAGCCCCCTCATAATCTTATACGTTTCGATAAGATCACCTCACATTCTTCTGAATTCCACTGAGTAGAGGCCCAACCTACTCAGCCTTTCCTCATAAGTCAACCCCCTCATCTCCGGAATCAACCTAGTGAACCTTGTCTGAACTGCCTCCAAAGCAAGTGTATCCTTTCGTAAATATGGAGACCAAAACTGCACGCAGTATTCCAGGTGTGGCCTCACCAATACCCTGTACAAATGTAGCAAGACTTTCCTGCTTTTATACTCCATCTCCTTTGCAATAAAGGCCAAGATTCCATTGGCCTTCCTGATCACTTGCTGTACCTGCATATTATCCTTTTGTGTTTTATGCACAAGTACCCCCAGGTCCCACTGTACTGCAGCACTTGCAATCTTTCTCCATTTAAATAATAACTTGCTCTTTGATTTGTTTTCTGCCAAAGTGCATGACCTCACACTTTCCAACATTATACGCCATCTGCCAAATTTTTGCCCACTCACTTAGCCTGTCTATGTCCTTTTGCAGATTTTCTTCCCATCTTTGTATCGTCAGCAAACTTGGCTACGTTACACTCGGTCCCTTCCTCCAAGTCGTTAATATGGATTGTAAATAGGGGCCCACGAGATGTCAGTCACTTCGATGACATCTGGTGGGCCCCCTCCTGTGCCACACTGCTTTGAGGCGTTGGCTGTTCTTTTCTTCTGCAGAAATGAAAGTTGCAAGCTTTAACCGCTTTGCACATGCAATACATACACTCACACATACACAATGGCCACATATACTTTTTGAGTACGGGAGTGCAACAATAAGATCTTTACTTACTCTTGCTGACGCTACCACACCGTTCCATCTCTTCCTGCACTGGTCTCCATCATGAACCATGGTGCCCACTGCGGACACGGCCTCCCCAATCTCCCGCCAAATGCGTTTATATTGGGGCAGGGCTGACTTGCCATGACCATCCCGGATGAGCTCTCTGTAATAGCGCTTCACCTCAGAGACAAGTGCCTCCAGCTCATCCTCAGTAAACCAGGGAGCTCTGAGCCTCCCTGCATTGGACTTCCTGGCAGCTTTTCTACCACTCATGATGGGTTTATCAAGGTGGATGTCTGATGATTCTGTTGCCTCTCTCTCGCACTCTCTCCCCTCTGCAACTGTCAGGTGCAAGTCAGTAATGAGGTTTTATGCGCATGCGCAGCTGAGCCCTCAGCTCCAATCGCAGGAAAAGTGAAGTCATCAGGCAAAAGGAACTACAAAAAAAAAATTATTCCAAATCTCGCGCATACGTAGTGCACGGCCTCTGATGCTTCCCAAGTCGAGAGGCCTGCACCTACTGCCGACTCCTGCTGCCGGCCGATGCCTCCTGTTGTCTGCCGCACCCGCCGACAAAAGCGGGGTGAAACTTGCGCCCGACTGGCCCCAGCGGCAGCAGACGGAAAAATATCACGCACCGTCCGGGGAGCGCCGAAAAACGGGCAGACCTAACATTTGACCAAACTTGGACCCTGTGTTTCTTGGGTGTCGAATGCAATGTTATACAGTTGATTTAAAAAGTTAAAGGCTACAAATAAAATTTCTTATAAGATGGATGTTATCATTGTAAAGTAAAACAAATGTCAACATTGCCAATTTCAGCATTATTTTTAACAGCAATTGGGACAATGATTCAGGGCTGTAACACTGTTAGCTGTTAGCTGATAAATGGGCTAACAGAAACTTTGGGAATTCACACTTTCTACCCAGAGGGTCCTGTCATACTTCACTAGAGCCGGAAGGACATAGCCTTTTCTGAATCCTAGGATATTGTTTTTTTTTCCTATCACATGGACCATGTGGCTAACACAGGGAATCTACACCTTTTCGGGTATGAATTGGATAACTCGACAAAGCAATTGCACTATTGACAGAAATCAGGAGTTCTGTACTTTAAAAGCTTTTTAAAATTTTGTAGAAAATGTTGGGCTTTAAAATAGAAAAAACATCTTCTGTTTAATCACAAAGCATTGTTTTCATTAAATCTACTTTAAAACCCCGTCCAGTCTGAGATTTAGAGTTTCCAGTGCATTTTAATGAACAGGAGGTAGCTTCCTGACATCATTCTCTGATGGCAGAATTTTGTTAATTATCCCTTTATCTCTCTAAAGCAGTTGATGACTGAATCAGTTAAGTAGAAACATCCACTTAGGAATAATTTATTACAATCAACAAGGAATAAAAGAAGCTAATTAGTCATGCTAGCAGCAGGAGCTATCTGTATATGGATTGTACATTAACAGAACACTAGTCATGATGGGCTCTTCATCCAAATATAATTTTTTTTTTTAGGAATAATAATTTCACTGGCCAAAATATTTGAAATATGAAAATCTATAATAAATCAAACATATGATTAAAGTTACGAGCAGCATACAGTTTTCCAGGACTGAATTTAAAAGTCAAGCTCAATGTTCAACATATGATCATGCAGCCATAGAATCGATGGAGGATCTGAGGTGAAATGCTGAGCTGTTTCACTTGTAATCGCTGGAAATTGATGTCATCAGGCAAAAGGAACTACAAAAAAAAAATGTTTTTAAATCAGTAGTGAGGCATTCTCTAACCAGTCCTGTGCTCTTTCATAGAATGATAGGAGAAAGCCATTCCGTCCATCGTGCCTGTATCATCTTTATGTTCAAAATAGACAACAATAATAAAACCTTGCGTCTTTTTCATTCTTAGTACTTAATTGCAGGTAAATGTGATGTATTCTTTGCAATTGGTTTATTTCGTTATTGCTGTTGTATTTTTAACTGATTATCCATTTATTTCATTGGATTTTAGATACGGAATGAACTGCCTCATTCAGTTTGAAGATTTTGCGAACTCCAATGCATTTCGACTTCTCAACAAATACCGTGACAAGTACCTCACATTTAATGATGATATCCAAGGTAGATAAAGTACTGGGTAGCAAATTTAAAACCTGCCACTTTATAAATTGACAGTTAAATAAGTCATCCCTTGGGATGCTTAAGCTACGATTAATATTGAAATGAATAATCCTTATTCACTTTTCCAAACTTGGGTGCCAAACTTCCGTCTGTTATAATTGAACTGGAAGTGTGATTTTCCATGTTTTGCTATCCTTAAAGGAGAAGATAAGTTTAAGGGGAGTGGTTTAAGCATAGAGTACTTCAGACATACATATACAGCATGCGCATCTAGATAATTCAAACAGCAGTACCAGGTAGGTAGTAAACATTCCCATCTGAGATACTTCAGTCAGCATCCAGAGAAGGAAAGTTTGACTGAAGAGAGGCTTGTGGAGAAAGAAAATAATAATAATAAAGCTAAATTTCTGATGAGGTGGCAGATTTAAAAAATAATTTTTATTATGGCATGATAAAGCTGAAGGAATCACTTGAGATGTCTGTACACGAAGTGAGTAGATCAGTAACTGAGGAAAGGGAGAGGATGATCCTTTCTCAGCGGTGGTTGTTGAAGATCACACATGAGACATGTTTAGCTTGTTTCAGTAACTGTTCAGAATTTACCATCTAATTTGTAGGTCTTGTATAATGAGGAGGCCCAGAATAAGATGAATTACGGTAAATATCTTGATTAAAAATAGAGGAAATCGGTTTCAAGCTTGTGATTTAGTGTTATATTGCAACCGTTCAGAATTGTTGGTAATCCGCACTTAGCTAACTGTGAGGTCTTATTTATCCTAAAATAAAATCGGTGAAAATCTTGATTCTACAGTAACATTCATAAATAGCTAAAACTGTATTGAATGGTGTGTGCGATGTGAATCAAAAACAATTGCTGAGCTGCCTCTTAGCATTTGTGCTGGTTCCAGATGTTTTTTGTTGAATGTCGACTTCAATCGTCCACTCCAATCAGTTTAACATTTTTAAGGGGTTGAGTTCCAGGACTGCTAGTCATTTCCGAAACATTTTCTTACCACCCCCAAGAATAAAAAAAACTCAAATGTGGTCATCCTGTCAACATATCACATCTAAACTCAGATAAATCCAAGTTCGAAACAGATGTATTATAAATTGTGAATCCACACCGAATAAAATCTGTCATTGTTTAATGTTTCATTTAATGTGAACAAAATATTTTGTATTGGCAAGTAAAAACTTCTCAGGCAAACTGCATATGTTATTAATTATTTTTTTATTGTTCCCCTCCAAAGCATCTTAAGATGTTTTTCTACAAAAGTCATTGTTGATGAGCAAACCTTTGCAAGATCCACCATTAAGAAGCGGGATTGTTTTTCTATTATAAAGTGGAAATATAGAATTATTGGGCTGGATTTTACCAACCTCGGTGGGTCTGTGGCGAGCAACGTCACTGGAGGGTCCTGGCATCGCTGTTGGCTCCAGCCCGCTGTCCCAAAGGATTTTCTCATGATTGAGCTTGTTAACCCACCCAGCGTGTTTCCAGCCAATTGAAGGAAATGGTTCTAATGATGTCATTTGATGACGCATCTTCAGCCAGTTTACATAAAGGGACCGTGCGCAAATTAATTTTGACATTTGTGTTGTCAGTGTTCTGCAGTATTTAGGTGCTGCAAACTCTGAGGAGCACTCCACAGAGGTACAGGGCTACACCCAGGCTCTCCCATGACTCCCTCCATATCACTATGGAGGGAGTCACAACACGCAGGGAGGCTCTTTTCCCGAAACATTACTGCAAAGCCGCACTCAACCTCAACCTGCTGTGCCACTCATCACATCCCCATCACTCTGCCTTCCCTACCCTACTCCTGCACATCCTTACTCTCACCAGCTTACCTTGCACCTCCATCCACCCCTCTCTATTTACATTATCACTTTCCGAATTCACTAGCCACCTCTCACACTCACCCTTATCCCAGTGCAATAATACCAAATAACAACACATAAGGGTAGTCACTTGTGTGTTTTAGCCAATGCTCATGTGAAGTTTCTGTTAATGTGCTGTCAAGCATTGAAATCTTTATTTCCAACACTTTGCATTCTTGGACAGATTTATGTGAACCTTTGGAAGGGGCTTAGTGAGTTGCAATGAATGGTGAGTCATAACGGTACCCCTGCAATGATCATAGAAACATAGAAAATAGGTGCAGGAGTAGGCCATTCAGCCCTTCCAACCTGCACCGCCATTCAATGAGTTCATGGCTGAACATGAAACTTCAGTACCCCCTTCCTGCTTTCTCGCCATACCCCTTGATCCCCCAAGTAGTAAGGACTTCATCTAACTCCCTTTTGAATATATTTAGTGAATTGGCCTCAACTACTTTCTGTGGTAGAGAATTCCACAGGTTCACCACTCTCTGGGTGAAGAAGTTTCTCCTCATCTCGGTCCTAAATGGCTTACCCCTTATCCTTAGACTGTGACCCCTGGTTCTGGACTTCCCCAACATTGGGAACATTCTTCCTGCATCTAACCTGTCTAAACCCGTCATAATTTTAAACGTTTCTATGAGTTCCCCTCTCATTCTTCTGAACTCCAGTGAATACAAGCCCAGTTGATCCAGTCTTTCTTGATAGGTCAGTCCCACCATCCCGGGAATCGGTCTGGTAAATCTTCGCTGCACTCCCTCAATAGCAAGAATGTCACACTGCCACCCAACTTAGTGTCATCCGCAAATTTGGAGATACTACATTTAATCCCCTCGTCTAAATCATTAATGTACAATGTAAACAGCTGGGGCCCCAGCACAGAACCTTGCGGTACCCCACTAGTCACTGCCTGCCATTCTGAAAAGTACCCATTTACTCCTACTCTTTGCTTCCTGTCTGACAACCAATTCTCAATCCACGTCAGCACACTACCCCCAATCCCATGTGCTTTAACTTTGCACATTAATCTCTTGTGTGGGACCTTGTCGAAAGCCTTCTGAAAGTCCAAATATACCACATCAACTGGTTCTCCTTTGTCCACTTTTCTGGAAACATCCTCAAAAAATTCTAGAAGATTTGTCAAGCATGATTTCCCTTTCAAAAATCCATGCTGACTTGGACCTATCATTTCACCATTTTCCAAATGCGCTGCTATGACATCCTTAATAATTGATTCCATCATTTTACCCATTACTGAGGTCAGGCTGACCGGTCTATAATTCCCTGTTTTCTCTCTCCCTCCTTTTGTTAAAAGTGGGGTTACATTGGCTTACCCTCCACTCGATAGGAACTGATCCAGAGTCAATGGAATGTTGGAAAATGACTGTCAATGCATCTGCTATTTCCAAGGCCACCTCCTTAAGTACTCTGGGATGCAGTCCATCAGGCCCTGGGGATTTATCGGCCCTCAATCCCATCAATTTCCCCAACACAATTTCCCGACTAATAAAGATTTCCCTCAGTTCCTCCTCCTTACTAGACCCTCTGACCCCTGTTATATCGGAAGGTTGTTTGTGTCCTCCTTAGTGAATACCGAACCAAAGTACTTGTTCAATTGGTCTGCCATTTCTTTGTTCCCCGTTATGACTTCCCCTGATTCTGACTGCAGGGGACCTACGTTTGTCTTTACTAAATTTTTTCTCTTTACATACCTATAGAAACTTTTGCAATCCGTCTTAATGTTCCCTGCAAGCTTCTTCTCGTACTCCATTTTCCCTGCCCTAATCAAACCCTTTGTCCTCCTCTGCTGAGTTCTAAATTTCTCCCAGTCCCCGGGTTCGCTGCTATTTCTGGCCAATTTGTATGCCACTTCCTTGGCTTTAATACTATCCCTGATTTCTCTAGATAGCCACGGTTGAGCCACCTTCCCTTTTTTATTTTTACGCCAGACAGGAATGTACAATTGTTGTAGTTCATCCATGCGGTCTCTAAATGTCTGCCATTGCCCATCCACAGTCAACCCCTTAAGTATCATTCGCCAATCTATCCTAGCCAATTCACGCCTCATACCTTCAAAGTTACCCTTCTTTAAGTTCTGGACCATGGTCTCTGAATTAACTGTTTCATTCTCCATCCTAGTGCAGAATTCCACCATATTATGGTCACTCTTCCCCAAGGGGCCTCGCACAATGAGATTGCTAATTAATCCTCTCTCATTACACAACACCCAGTCTAAGATGGCCGCCCCCCTAGTTGGTTCCTCGACATATCGGTCTAGAAAACCATCCCTTATGCACTCCAGGAAATCCTCCTCCACCGTATTGCTTCCAGTTTGGCTAGCCCAATCTATGTGCATATTAAAGTCACCCATTATAACTGCTGCACCTTTATTGCATGCACCCCTAATTTCCTGTTTGATGCCCTCCCCAACATCACTACTACTGTTTGGAGGTTTGTACACAACTCCCACTAACGTTTTTTGCCCTTTGGTGTTCTGCAGCTCTACCCATATAGATTCCACATCATCCAAGCTAATGTCTTTCCTAACTATTGTATTAATCTCCTCTTTAACCAGCAATGCTACCCCACCTCCTTTTCCTTTTATTCTATCCTTCCTGAATGTTGAATACCCCTGGATGTTGAGTTCCCAGCCCTGATCATCCTGGAGCCACGTCTCCGTAATCCCAATCACATCATATTTGTTAACATCTATTTGCACAGTTAATTCATCCACCTTATTGCGGATACTCCTTGCATTAAGACACAAAGCTTTCAGGCTTGTTTTTTTAACACCCTTTGTCCTTTTAGAATTTTGCTGTACAGTGGCCCTTTTTGTTTTTTGTCTTGGGTTTCTCTGCCCTGCACTTTTCCTCATCTCCTTTCTGTCTTTTGCTTTTGTCTCCTTTTTGTCTCCCTCTGTCTCCCTGCATTGGTTCCCATCCCCCTGCCATATTAGTTTAACTCCTCCCCAACAGCACTAGCAAACACTCCCCCTAGGACATTGGTTCCGGTCCTGCCCAGGTGCAGACCGTCCGGTTTGTACTGGTCCCACCTCCCCCAGAACCGGTTCCAATCATGAGTGTGAAGGGAATGTCGTGGACATTGTAGAGATGCTTTTTGGTGTGGGGTGGTGCCAACCTGGCGCATCATGTGGCAGCCAGGGTGGGCAACATCAAGTGAAGCACATCTGACCATGGTGAGGCCATCCCTGGCGTCCCGGGAAGCAATGTGGTCGGGTGATGATGCCCTCTGTCCTGAGCAGATCAATTGATTGCGGATAAGGTTGGTGTTGTTGGTTCTGCTGGTGTGCCTGGTGTTGGGGTTGATCGTGCTCGGATTCTGAGGACCAAGGTGCGACAGTATAAACCATACCCATTCTGATGTAATAGATTGCAGGTGAACTTGAGATGACCGAAGCAATCTGTCAATGGTGAGAGGTTGTGCCAATGAGGTGACACTGGTTAGAGAGTTTACTCCAAACACTTGCATCCTGCATAAAGCTCAATCTGTCTTTCAAATGAAGTAAGCAACAGCTTCTGAGCTTGGAAAGTGAACAGCTGTGAGATGGGAGCTTTTATAGCACATTTCCAGCTGTCAAGTAATGAGATGATTCCATGGCCATTCAACTCCCGCCCTGTTTACCTGACGTGATCCCCGAGCAGTGTAGACCCTGTGGGTGAAAGGTAAAGTCTGAAGGTGAGCTCAAAATAGTTGCTAATCTGCTGTTAACAAGGCCATAATGACCTGAATTGCCTGCCCCACCGCTGCATGTCGGGTTTGCTCAGCGCTGACAGACCCGATATTTGGGAAAGGCCTGTGGCAGCGGGTTGACAGCAGGGTCCCAACCCACTGTCAAAAAAAAAAACATTACCGATCGCGCCTGCTAACCCCCTAGAAAATTCTGCTCACAGAATTTTGTAGCATGGAAGAGGCCATTTTTCCCATTAAACCTGCACCCGCACTCTTTCCCTTTCCTCATACACTTTTTATGTTTTTCAAATATTTGTTCATTTTTTTAAAAGCTATTATGGATTTAGCATCCACGAGTGCTTGTAGTCAGGCACTTTATGGACCGGATTTTCGGCTTTTGGGTTTTTTCGGCGAAAACGATAGCGTTACGTGAAACTTAACATTTTCGCTGCGTTATCATGTTTAGGCCGAACCTTCGGATTTTATGTCTGGGTAAGGGGCCATTGCACGCTGATTCGCGGCGCAAAAACGTGAATTTCGCCAAATTTAGTCCAGGGCCGGGAGCGCTGAGAGAGAGGCCTTGGAGGGGGGATGGGGGAAGAAAAATAAAATTGCAAAAAACATTCACAAAACCCTTAGCTAGCATAGCAAATCACTGAAAAAGAATTAAAAAATAAAAACTTGAACTTACTTATTTGCAGGTTTTCATACTTACCACTGCTGGCAGAACTATAATTCTGGGTGCGGGGTACGGGTCGGGAGAGTGCCGAAAGTACGACAGTAACGCAATCCGCCTCGTTGCATGTCGGCGCAAATCTCCCCGGCGGTACTTGAAAGCACCGCCGCAAACAGGTATCCGAGGATCCCGTCCGGGCTTTGCGACCAGATTTTCGCCACGGAGAGTCAAATCGCGGCAAAAAGCCGGTTGCAAACTTGTAGAAAATCCGGCCCCGTGTCTAATAACACCCTTCATTAAAAAATGTCTCCTTTTTTCATAATTTTAAGCATACGCCTTGTAGCTGCTGGCTGATCAACAGGTGTAAATCGTTTACCTTGACTTGCTTAATCCCGATTTACCTTATCAAATCTCATAATTTTGAAACACCCATGTCTGATTCTCTCTTAACCTTCTTTGCTCTAATGAAAAGAGCCCCAGTTTTTCTAGTCTCCCCTCATAACTAGAACATGTCATCACTGGTATCATAATGACTTTCTTCTGCAATGTCTCTATTGCCTTGATATTCTTCCTAAAGTAAGATGCCCAAAACTGGACACACTATTCTAATTTTGCATAGGTTACGCATTGTCTTTTTATAACTTTACTCTACTTTTTTATTTACAGCTTTAAACAGCTCTCTTCACTTTTTTAAAGACTTGCACATCTGAACCCTTTAATCTCCCTGCTGGTTAGAGTATGAGAGACAGAGATTGTACTTCATCTGTGTCCAGTAGTTGGTTGGAGACCAATGTTCGTAGAGGTATTGTATCACTTCACCTACCCAATTTTAGGCTGGAGGACATTGTATACCATTATCTGAAAAGGAAAAGGCAAAATATACCAAATAATAATGTACCTAAAATTGAATCTTTCTGGAATTGTAGATGAATGAACATTTGCGCAGCATTTATCACATCTCAGAAATCACTTCACATAAAATAAATTACTTTGCAGTGCAATAGCTGTTAAGAATGACAAATGCAGTAGCCCACAAACATACATAGAAATATGGAAAATAGGTGCAGGAGTAGGCCATTCGGCCCTTCGAGCCTGCACCACCATTCAATATGATCATGGCTGATCATGCAACTTCAGTACCCCATTCCTGCTTTCTCTCCATACCCCCTTGATCCCTTTAGCCATAAGGGCCACATCTAACTTTCTTGAATATATCCAACGAACTGGACTCTTAACAACTTTATATGGTAGAGAATTCCATAGGTTCACAATTCTCTAGGTGAAAAAGTTTCTCCTCATCTCGGTCCTATATAGCTTACCCCTTATCTGGACTTCCCCAACATCGGGAACATTCTTCCTGCATCTAACCTGTCCAATCCCATCAGAATTTTATATGTTTCTATGAGAACTCCTCTCATGTTTCTAAATTCCAGCGAATATAAGCCTAGTCGATCCAGTCTGTCTTCTTATGTCAGTCCTGCCATCCCGGGAATCAGTCTGGCGAACCTTCGCTGCACTCCCTCAATAGCAAGAATGTCCTTCCTCAGATTAGGATACGTTTCTCATCCCAAAGTTGCTTACAGTCCTCTTCACAGTTAACCACACTTCTTAATTTTGTGTTATTCCTAATTATCTGCAAATTTTGATATTGTGCCTCCTGTAACTGGCCCAGAAATCTTCTAATATCTCTCTGAACCAAGTGCTGGGAATGCAGTTAGAGTTTTTTGAGGGTGTAGCTAGCAGAGTAGGGGGAACTAATGGATGTAGTGTATTTAGATTTTCAGAAAGCATTTGATAAGATGCCACATAAGAGGTTATTACACAAAATTAGGGCTCATGGGATTGGGGGTAATAGACTAGCATGCATTGAGGATTAGTTAACGGACAGAAAACAGAGAGGAGGAATGAACGGGTCATTTCCGGTCGGTAGGCTAGTGGGGTGCTGCAAGGATCGGTGCTTGGGCCTCAGCTATTCACAATCTACATCAATTACTTAGGTGAGGGCACTGAGTGTAATGTATCCAAGGTTGATGATGATACAAAGCTAGGAGGAAAAGTAAGCTGTGAGGACGAAGCAAAGAGGCTGCAAGGGGCTATAGACAGGCTAAGTGAGTGGGCAAGAACATGGAAGATGAAATATAATGTAGAGAAATGCGAAGTTATCCACTTTGGTTGGAAAAATAGAAAAGCAGAATATGTTTTAAAAGGTGAGAGACTGGGAAATGTTGGTAATCAGAGGGACTTGGGTGTCCTTGTACACGAATCACAGAAAGTTAACATGCAGGTACAGCAAGCAATTAGGAAAGAAAATTATATGTAAGCCTTTATTACAAAAGGATTGGAGTATAAGAGTAAAGAAGTCGTACTGTAATGATGTAGAGCCTTGATGAGACCACACCTGGAGTACTGTCTATAGTTTTGGTATCCTTACCTAAGGAAGGATATGCTCGCCTTGGAGGGAGTGCAACAAAGATTCACTGGACTGATTCCTGGGATAGGGGGAATTGTCCTATGAGGAGAGATGAGTTGACTAGGCTTATATTCCCAATAGCTTAGAAGAATGAGAGGTGATCTTATTGAAACATAAAATTTTTAGAGAGGCTTGACAGGGTTGATGCTGGGAGGATGTTTCATGGCTGGGGAGTCTAGAACTAGGGGTTCCGGTCTCAGAATAAGGGATCGGCCATTTAGGACTGAGATGAGGATAAATTTCTGAGGTGAATCTTTGGAATTCTCTACCCGAGAGAGCTGTGGATGCTCAGTCATTGAGTATATTCAACACAGAGATCAAAGGATGTTTGGATACTCAAGGAATCAAGTGATATGGGGATAGGGCAGGCAAGTGGAATTGAGATAGATCATCAGCCATGATCTTATTGAATAGTGGAGCAAGCTGGAAGGGCCGAATGGCCTACTCCTGCTGTTTTTCTTGTGTTATGCAAGCACAACCCAGTGATGAATGTTTCTCTACATCTGTAGAGTCATTGTTTTGTGTTCCAAACACATTGCATTGCCAACTATTTCTATTAATGTTACTTTGTTTACAGTTAGAATTCCTGAATGTCTTTGTGTTCATATAAGATCCTTGGCAAATTTATTCTTTAACATTTTTTTTTTGAGATTTTGGGGGGCATTTTTCATGCATCTGGTCTGAGACAGTTACTGCTTAGAGCGTGGGTACATAGCCTACTCTGCTCCTTAGGGGTTCCAAATACTCCAGGAACCATCTAGGCCTGAATATTCCTTCTCTATTGCCAGAGTGGGCCTCAATTATGTGACCATTTGCATTCCTCAACATTGAAAATGTGCATCTTTGATAATTAAGTGACCTATTGCAACTGCTGTCCTGTGTAATTAGACACATCTACACAAACAAAGTGAATGAATCTTGAATGCAAAAATACATTTCTGTAGGTCACTTGCTTTTTAAAACTGTTCCCACACAATTTATTTTTCAAATAGAGTTCAAGCTCCCTGCTCCAGTAACCTTTTATTATGACCTGAATTAATAGTCTTTCCATCATGACAATACAAAGTTTACTGGTGGTAAACAACTTGCATCAGTTTACAGAGCAGCATTAACAGGAATAAAATGGTAATATATTCCTTTCTTTGTTGAAAATCTCTTTGAAATGTGCAAAGGGAGTATTCTGTGCTATTATAACAGAAAGAGACAATTGTACATATTCTTTGCAGTTCTCTGACAGGTATCCAATAGCTCTCTTTCATAAATTGCAAGTATCTTTTGCAACAAACTCAAAATAACAAAAATTTAGGAGAAAGGGTGAACATTTAGAACAGAAATATTTAATCAATCTATTGTGTGTTTACATTAAATGTCTTTAACAATATAATTAAAACTAATTACACATGACTAAAACCGAATTCATTGTTTCTTTTTCTTGGTTGTACTACAGTTAATTATTCGAGAATTTCAAAGTTGGTGACCCGATTCTGTTGAAAACTGTTGAGGTCTTAAAGACCAGCAGAGAGTTCCTTCAGTAACTTTCCTCTAATACCTGAATATAGATCTTCACGGCGCAACAACTGCAAGAGAAATGCAAAGAATAGCACCAACCCTTGTACATGGCCGCCTTTGACCTCACAAAGGCGTTCGACACTGTTAACCGTGAGGGACTATGGAGCGTCCTCCTCCGTTTCGGCTGCCCCTAGAAGTTTGTCACCATCCTCCGCCTGCTCCACGACGACATGCAAGCCGGGATCCTGACCAATGGATCCACCACAGACCCAATCCACGTCCGAACCGGGGTTAAGCAGGGCTGCATCATTGCGCCAACCCTTTTCTCGATCTTACTCACTGCAATGTTCCATCCCACGCTCAACAAGCTCCCCGCTGGAGTGGAACTAAACTATAGAACCAGTGGGAACCTGTTCAACCTTCGTCGCCTCCAGACTAGATCCAAGACCATTCCATCCTCTGTCGTCGAACTACAGTACGTGAACGACGCTTGCATCTGCGCACAGTCAGAGGCCGAACTCTGAGCCATCGTCAGCATCTTCACCGAGGTGTATGCAAGCATGGGTCTTACACTAAACATCCGTAAGACAAAGGTCCTCCACCAATCTGACCCCGCCACACAGCACTGCCCCCGCCCCCACGGTCATCAAAATCCACGGCACGGCCTTGGACAACGTGGCCCACTTTCCATACCTCAGGATCCGACTATCAGCAAGGGCAGACATCAACGACGAGGTCCAACACCGTCTCCAGTGCGCCAGCGCAGCCTTTGGTCACCTGAGGAAGAGAGTGTTCAAAGATCAGGCCCTCACATCTGGCACCAAGCTTATGGTCTACAGGGCTGTAGTGATACCCGCCCCCCTCAGAAATGGTGGACCATATACAGTAGACACCGCAAATCGCTGGAGCAATACCACCAACAATGTCTCCGCAAGATCCTGCAAATCCCCTGGGAGGACAGACGCACCAACGTCAGTGTTCTCGATCTGGCCAACATCTCCAGCATTGAAGCACTGACCACACTCGACCAGCTCCGTTGGTCGGGCCACATCGTCCGCATGCCCGACACAAGACTCCCAAATCAAGCGCTCTACTTGGAACTCCTACACAGCAGGCGATCCCCAGGTGGGCAGAGAAAACATTTCAAGGACACCCTCAAAGTCTCCTTGATAAAGTGCAACATCCCCACCGACACCTGGGAATCCCTGGCCAAAGAAATAGAAACATAGAAAATAGGTGCAGGAGTAGGCCATTTGGCCCTTCGCGCCTGCACCACCATTCAATAAGATCATGGCTGATCATTCCCTCAGTACCCCTTTCCTGCTTTCTCTCCATACCCCTTGATCCCCTTAGCCATAAGGTCCATATCTAACTCCCTCTTGAATATATCCAATGAACTGGCATCAACAACTTTCTGTGGTAGGGAATTCCACAGGTTAACAGCTCTCTGAGTGAAGAAATTTCTCCTCATCTCAGCCCTAAATGGCCTACCCCTTATCCTAAGACTGTGACCCCTGGTTCTGGACTTCCCCAACATTGGGAACATTCTACCCGCATCTAACCTGTCCCGTCAGAATCTTGTATGTTTCTGTGAGATCCCCTCTCATCCTTCTAAACTCTATTGTATAAAGGCCCAGTTGATCCAGTCTCTCCTCATATGTCAGTCCAGCCATCCCAGGAATCAGTCTGGTGAACCTTCGCTGCACTCCCTCAATAGCAAGAACATCCTTCCTCAGGTTAGGAGACCAAAACTGAAGACAATATTCCAAGTGAGATCTCAGCAAGGCCTCACCATGGCTCTGTACAACTGCAGTAAGACCTCCCTGCTCCTATACTCAAATTCCCTAGCTATGAAGGCCAACATACCATTTGCCGCCTTCACCGCCTGCTGTAGTGCATGCCAACTTTCAATGACTGATGAACCATGTCACCCAGATCTCGTTGCACCTTCCCTTTTCCAAATCTGCCGCCATTCAGATAATATTCTGTCTTCGCTTTTCTGTCACCAAAGTGGATAACCTCACATTTATCCACATTATACTGCATCTGCTATGCATTTACCCACTCACCTAACCTGTCCAAGTCACCCTGCAGCCTCTTAGCGTCCTCCTCACAGCTCACACCGCCACCCAGTTTAGTTTCATCTGCAAACTTGGAGATATTACACTCAATTCCTTCATTTAAATCATTGATGTATGTTGTAAAGAGCTGGGGTCCCAGCACTGAGCCCTGCGGCATTCCACTAGTCACTGCCTGCCATTCTGAAAAGGACCCATTTATCCCGACTCTCTGCTTCCTGTCTGCCAACCAGTTCTCTATCCGCCCTAAGTGGAGGAAGAGCATCCGCGAGGGCGCTGAGCACCTCGAGTCTCGTTGCCGAGAGCATGCAGAAAACAAGCACAGGTAGCGGAAGGAGCATGCGGCAAACCAGGCTCCCCACCCACCCTTTCCTCTGACGACTGTCTGTCCCACCTGTGACAGACTGTAATTCCCATATTGGACTGTACAGTCACCTGAGAACCCACTTTTTGAGGGACTGCCTGTGATGGGAATGTAGTTCTCCAGGCGCATACCTGAGTAGGCTTGGGACAATGTGTTGGTGCCATGCTTTGGAGTACCAATGTAAGGCATCATAAAGCAGAAGAATGCTGATTCAATTCATAACTTGACTGCTAATGTACATCGTCTGCCTTCCACACAAATTGTGCTCGAATCCACAGTTTATCGTTGAAGTATAAAGTCATATGGAATGAACATAGTCTGAGAGCAAGCCCATTTGCTTGCTCTCTTGGTGGCAGGATGAATGAATGAGGATAAATTACACAAAAAAAAGATAACAAATTTGTCTGCACCTTTAAGCAATGAAGAGATCCTCTTGGAGACTCCCAACAGAATCGACAGTAGATCCTCTGGCGTGGAGAATTGAGAGAATTATTTTGGGATGAGACCGGTTCCTCAGCTTTGTGCTTCGTCTGTATTCAAGTACAGGTTGTACCTCTCCAGTCATAGACTCTTTGGTCCTGCAACATCCCTGATCCGGCATCATTCCCAGCGGGGGCTCATGACCCGCGCTGTGTCCTGGGGCTGGCTGCTGCTCTTCTCCCAGCTGTCTCCGGTGCTCTCTCCGAGGTCAGGTCGGCACGCTGTGTCCTGGGCTGGCTGCTCTTCTCCCCGCTGCCTCCGGTGTTCCCTCCTTGGTCGGGTCAGTCGGGAGAAGGAGCGAGGAGCGTGGCGGCTGACTGAGCTGCCGAAGCTGGGCCTGAGAAAAATTACGCAGTAGGCTTCTGCACAGCGCATGCACAGAACGCGGCCGGTTCGTTGTCAACAGCACCCGGTAAGTCTAGGGTACTATTGACAACGCTACGGTCAGCGTGGCCTCCTGTAGTCCAGAAAATTCACTGGTCTGGCACTGGTGAGGTCCCAAGGGTGCTGGACTGGAGAGGTACAACCTGTAGTTAGTTAGAGACCAGTGTTAGTAGATGCCATATTGCAGCATGTCTCACCTACCCAGCTTTAGACTGGCGAACATTGTATATTTTCATCTGAAAAGGAAAAGGAAAAATATACCAAATAATGTGCCTAAAAATAAATTTTGCTGGAAGTGTGATTGAACGAACAAAGAAAGACAGTGTTGCATTTACTTCGTGTTTATCACATCTCTGACGTGTCTCAAAACATTGCACATAATGTGAATTACTTTGAACTGCAGTAGCCAAGTTGCACACAGCAAGATCCCACAAATGGGCATGTCAATTTTATGCTAGCTGATCTCCCGTGATGTTGCTTATAGGTGATTTAATTTCTAGCTGATAACCTAGCCTGTCCCAGTAAGACCATTGCTCCAGTACTCCAAGGCAAAGTGTTCTAAATAAGTCCAGAGATCAATCAGAGCATAATCACTGATTAAAGAGGGAATATTGCAGATTGCCACATGCTTGGAAATTTCCAGCTCTAGAACAAAAAAAAAATGTGCTTTTCTTTTAATTTGACATTTAGAATTATGACACATACAATAGGTTGGACATGTTTTCTTGTTCACTCTCGCGCGCTCTCTTGTATATCTATAAATAAATAATGATATTCTGTGGCATTGCCACAGGATATACTAGCTTTGGAGGGGGTACAGAGACGATTCACGAGACTGATTCTGGAGATGAGGGGGTTACCTTATGATGATAGATTGAGTAGACTGGGTCTTTACTCGTTGGAGTTCAGAAGGATGAGGGGTGATCTTATAGAAACATTTAAAATAATGAAAGGGATAGACAAGATAGAGGCAGAGAGGTTGTTTCCATTGGTCGGGGAGACTAGAACTAGGGGGCACAACCTCAAAATACAGGGGAGCCAATTTAAAACTGAGTTGAGAAGGAATTTCTTCTCCCAGAGGGTTGTGAATCTGTGGAATTCTCTGCCCAAGGAAGCAGTTGAGGCTAGCTCATTGAATGTATTCAAGTCACAGATAGATAGATTTTTAACCAATAAGGGAATTAAGGGTTACGGGGAGTGGGCGGGTAAGTGGAGCTGAGTCCACGGCCAGATCAGCCATGATCTTGTTGAATGGCAGAGCAGGCTCGAGGGGCTAGATGGCCTACTCCTGTTCCTAATTCTTATGTTCTTATGGTGTGTTCAAGGACATACAGGCTGCTAAGTGGTGGAGCTAACGTGGCCTTCCTGTAGATCTACCAGTGGCACAGCTTCTTTGGGCACCTCAGATGTAAATGGTCACTGTATTTTCAAGACACACTGATGACTTATGTACCATGTATCTGCCATTCCACCCTCATGGTTCCATTTTAAAAAGAACAAAATTGCTTTCGTTCCAGGTGGATTAGAGATTTACTTGTACTTCTTCCAACTTAATTCTGTATCCGCTGCTCACGATGCGGTCTCTAAATTGGGGGACCAAATGTAGATTGGGTGATCGCTTTGCTAAATACCTCTGTTCAGTCTGCAAGCGTGATCTTGAGCTTCCGGTCGCTTGCCTCTTTATTTCTCCATCCTACTCCCACTCTAACCTCTCTGTCCCAGGCCACAGGAGCCTTCTCCTGTTTGCCACACATCCCAGACTTCCCTCCACTACTGTAACCATTTGCACCTCCTCGGGACCCATCTTTTTGTTTCTATATTTGTCTCACTATAACCTATTATCACTTTTGTAATTTCATCACTCCTGCCCACCACCCAATCACAGACCTCTCCCCTTTTGTTCTTTTCCTGTCATCTTTTCCCTGGCTCTCTCTCAAAACTGTTAAATCTCTTAACTTCTTCCATTCTGATGAAAGGTCATTGAGCTGAAATGTTAGCTCTGTTTCTCGCTCCACAAATGCTGCCTGACCTGAGTGTTTCCAGCTTTTTCTGTTTTTATTTCATCCATAGTATTTTGCTGTTGCTTATCTTTTTTGTTCTCTGCTGACAATTGTTGCCATTTTGTTTTGCTGGTATTTCCCATGTTCCTTGTTATTTTCTGCGTTCCTTACTTTGTCTTCTATGTTAGAACTTGGCCTTTGTGCTCTGTTTGTTGTTGTACTTATTTCGTATTTTATGTTTACTTTCCCTGCTGCTTTTGTTTTTTCTTGCTTGCTGTATCTTAAGGTTTTTTTTTGTCTATCTCCTTTCCTGTTGCAAGGAATTGTATTTCTCTGTTTTTACCTTTTACAGATGTTTCCTAGAGAATCAGTCAGAACAGATTACTGAGGCAGTGGGCTTGGGAAAGAGCAAAGTTATTGGCTGACAGAGTGGAGCTGTGGTTCAGGTAGGACGGCGAGTTGGGATACTGAGTGCACATCAGCTTGCAAGCCAGCAAAAGAGCGGGGTTATAACATGGGATGGTGGGCAGGCAACAGGTGGCGAAAGAGTAAGTTAGTCTGGGCGATGGAAAAAGTGAAACAGTTGCAGGAGGGGAGAAGGGGAAGTGGAACTGGAAGCTACAGAAGGAAACAATAAGTGTCAGAAGAACATTGAAGCTCCAGGCTGGGCATAGCTACAGGGTTCTGTTTTGTTTTCATTTGAGTCCATCAAAAAGTGTGGGAAGTGTAATGCCAGTAAATACTAGTGTATTTTTAATATTTATAATTTACTAGTAGATCTTCTGTTGCATTGCTTATTATGGGTCAAAGGTTACGTGTGTTATGTTATTTAACACACAACATATTATCAGTGATGCTGACGGTAGAGATTGAATTAACCAAATTGTGTTATTAGAGTATTGGATGTGTGTTGATGTTTTGGGGCTAGAATTGTTCAATCCTGTACCTAGATTCTGTTAGTTCATTTAATTATGTAATTAAAGTTTTAAAGTGTATGTGCAAAGGAAGTTGTCAGGGAAAACATTGCATGGAAGTAGGTTGCAGGATCTGTGGGAGGCGGCTGGTTTGGTTGGTAGAGTTTGTAGGGTCGTCTTTGTCTGGGAGCTCGAATCATGGAGTGTGGAAACATTAAGGATCTGAAAGTCTGAGATAGCATGGAATTGTGGGAGTGCTGGGGAGGGTGACTCTATTTGTTGCAAGCACTGGGAAGGGAATTCCCATGTCTAATAGGAGTGAGAAAAAGAAACAAAGAGAGAGAGAGAAATAAAGATATCACAAAGCGCTTTACAGTCAGTGAAGTACTTTTGGAGTGCAGTCACTATTGTGATGTAGGAGACGCAGCAGCCAATTTGCACACAGCAAGCTCCCACAAACAGCAATGTGATGATGACCCAATCAACTGTTATGTTGATTGAGGGATAAATATTTACCAGGACACCGGGGATAACTCCCCTGCTATTCTTCGAAATAGTGCCATGGGATCCAGAAATATGAATGCTCAGGGTGGAGAAGAGAAATGCAAGAGATGGTAAAAGGGGAGAGGCCAGGGACAGGTTCTTTGCCTGCTGGTAAGATTGATGGGAAGAGCATATAGGCAAAAGGGATTCAACCAAGCTGTGATTTATGAGAGAAATGTATTTTCTGAATCGCAGAGCAGTACAATTTCCTTTACAAAGTAGGTTTATTAAATTCATTTTGCAACTTTTTGTTATTGCTGTGTTTCCTGTGATCAGAAGAGAAATTACTGATGGCCCACTGAGGTCTCTATGGATCAGTGTTTATCTGACCACGACCCAGTGTCGCTAAACATCTGTCAATGGGGATTATTATCAGATGTTCTTACCAGAGCTGTTGTTGCTTTTGGAAACTAATTTGGAACTATGCAGGATCATAAATATTGATGTTAAATTTTATTACATTTATTCTAATGTTTTATTCATAATGATTTTGATTACAATTCTCATTTTAAACTCATTAATTGTTTAATAGGAAAGTAATGGTAGAACCCTAAATAACAAGTCATTGGTTACTCTTTTTTCAAAAACGGAATAAGACAACCAGACATGCAGCACGGCAATTTGGTTACAGGTTTTAGCATACTGGCTTAAACTGGCACTCTACAGCATCAAACAATAAAGATAACACTTGGGGAGAAATTCCATTGAGGTATTATTGATGGTTGCTCTGATTTTTTTTTCATGGTCAACAGTGAACATCAGTAAGAGTGAAATAATTTTACAGCATTCATTGAGTGTTCCTTACAGAATCATGGAATGATACAGCCCATCGTTCCTGTGACGACCCTTTGGTATCGAACTAGTCCCACTTCCCTGCACTTTCCCCATAGCCCTGCAAATGAAATGTTTTCACTTCAAGTATTCCCTTTTGAAAGTTACTATTGAATCTGCTTCCTCCATCTTTTCAGGCAGTGAATTCCAGGTCACACCAACTCGCTGTGTAACAACTGCTGTTCTTTTGCCAATCACCATAAAACTGTGTCATCTGATTACCGACTCTCCTGCCACTAGAAACAGTTTCTCTTTATTTACTCTTGTCAAAACCGTTCATGATTTTGAACACCTCTATCAAATCTCTTCTTAACCTTCTCTGCTCTCAGGAGTACAACCCAAGCTTCTCCAGTTTATCCACACAACCGAAGTCCCTCATCCCTGCTATCATTCCAGTAAATCTCTTCTACACCCTCTCTAAGGCCTTGACATCCATCCTAAATTGAACACAATACTCCAGCTGAGGCCTAACCATTATGTTATAAACGTTTAGCATAACTTCCTTGATTTTGTGCTCTGACTCAATAAAGCCAAGAATCCCATGTGCTTTTTAACAGCCTTCTCAACTTGTCCTGTCACCTTTAAAGATTTATATATATACACCCCCAGGACTCTCTCTTCCTGCAACCCCTCTTTAAAATTGTATCATTTAATTTATATTGCCTCTCTCATTCTTCCTACAAAAATGTATCACTTCACACTTCTCTGCATTAAATTTCATCTGCCATGTGTCTGCCCATTTCACCATTCTATCCATGTCCTCCTGAAGTCTGTTAATATCCTCATTGTTTACTACATTTCTGAGTTTTGTGTCATCTGCAAATTTTAAAATTATGCCCTGTATACCCAAGTCCAGGTTATTAACATATTTATTTAAAAATAGCTGTGATCCTAATACTGACCCATGGGGAACACCACTGTATGCTTCCCTCCAGTCTGAAAAACAACCGTTCACCACTTACTTTCTGTTTTCTGTCCCTTTAGCCAATTTTGTATCCACACTGCCACAGTCCCTTTAATCCCATTGGGCTTTAATTTTGCTAACAAGTCCATTATGTGGTACTTTGTCAAACGCCTTTTGAAAGTCCATATACATAACATGAACCGCACTACCCTCATCAGCCCTCCCCATTACTTCATCAAAGAACTTAATGAAGTTAGTCAAACAAATCCACGCTGACTTTCATTTATTAGCCCATACTTTTACAAATGTCAATTAATTTTGTCCCAGATTATTGTTTCTAAAAGTTTCCCCACCACTGACATTAAGCTGAACGGGCTGTAAGTGCCGGGTTTATCCTTCTCCCCTTTTTTAAACAGTGGTGTAACGTTTGCATCTACCAGTCTTCTGGCACCGCCACCATATCTAAGGAGGGTTGGAAGATTGTGGCCATTATTCACTTCCAGCTTAATAACCAGTAGATGATTTCCCCCTCCCCCATATTTATCAGTGTATTACATACATGGATAGAAAGTAGGATAGACACTAAGGGGACAAAATTCCCCTGCTGTGTGCCTGCCGTTAGCGCTTCCTGGTAACCTCCCCAACGATCGGACTCAACCCCCAGCATTCCGATGCGCTCCCGATGTCTTCCACGGACCACAATTTCCTCCCGCCCCACCCCCTACATATCCCATGCCCCCCCCCGCGATCTTCTCCGCTGCTCCCCCGATCTCTTCCGGCACCCAATCTCCCCCCGCCCCCTCCCCCACCCCCGATCTCTCTGGTAGACAGACTAGTAAAGTGGGCAGACACGTGCTGGATGAAATTTAATGTGGAGAAGTGTGAAGTGATACATTTTGGGATGAAGACTGAGGAGAGCCATTATAAACTAAATGTAACAATTGTAAAGGAAGTGCAGGAAGAGAGAGCCCCAGGGGTGTATGTACACACATCTTTGAAAGTGTCAGGACAAGTTGAGAAGGCTTTTAAAAAGCATATGGGATCCTTGGCGTTATTAATAGAGGCATAGATTACAAAAGCAAGGAAGTTATGCTAAACCTTTTCTAAAACACTGGTTCGGCCACAGCTGGAGTATTATGTTCAATTCTGGGCAGCACACTTTAGGAAGGATGTAAAGGCCTTGGAGAGGGTGAAAAAAAGATTTCCTGGAATGGTACCAGGGATGACAGGCTTCAGTTAAGTGGAGAGACTGGAAAGGCTCAGGTTGTTCTCCTTGGAGCAGAGAAGGTTAAGAGGAAATTTGATAGAGGTGTTCAAAATCATGTGTTTTGATGGAGTAAATAAGTGAAACTGTTTCCAGTGGCAGGAAGGTCAGTAACCAAAGGACACAGGTTTAAGGTGATTGGCAAAAGAACCAGAGACGAAATGAGGAAACATTTTTTTACACAGCGAGTTATTGTGATCTGGAATTCACTGCCTGAAAGGTGGAAGCAGATTGAATAGTATCATTCACAAGAGAATTAGATAAATATTTGAAGGGGAAAAAATTACATAGCTATGGGGAAAAACAGGGAAGTGGAATTAATTGGATAGTTCTACCAAAGAGTTGATTGGCCAAAAGGCATCCTCCTGTGCTGTATCATTCTATGATTCTATGAAAAGATTTCATGACATTATTTAAAGAAGAGCATGGAGTTCTCCCACTGTCTGGTTAACAATCCTCCTTCAACCAATATCACCAAAAATGATCACCAAGAGATTATTTGGTTATTAATTTATTTGTTGTTTCAGTGACCTTGGTGTGCACAAATTGGTTGTCACATTTGTCTACATAACAGTGATTACACTTTAAAAATCATTTATTGGCTCTAAATCACTGAGTCATCCTGAGGACATGAACGATGCTGCATAAATCCAAGTTCCTTTTTTCCTCAACATTCTGTAGCTTAGTGTGTTGTATTGAGTAAGCTCTGTAACTCAGACATTTTGTTTCCAGTACGACCAGGATTCATGCATAAGCATCATCATAAAGAGTTTCCATCTCCTATGTCTTTGTGCCTGGCTGTTGTTGGAGGCTGGATCCAGTAGATCTCCCTGAGTTAGTGAATTACTGCCAATCTGTTGGTTACCATTCATTCCTATATCAATCTTGTATGAGATTCTGTTATCTCGCTTCCCCTTCTCTCCTCCCCACCCACTCCACCACCTATTTGAAATAGTTTATAATGGCCAATTCTATTTATTATCAGTCTCATGGTTCAGATGCAGTCAATTTTTCCTAAACCATTGCCATTTATCCTGAATACAGTTACCTATGAAAATGATGTTATCGTTACATCTGTCTTGCCTTGTAATATTTATGATCAACAGTCTATAATGTAAAATATTAGTTTTTGATTTGAATATGTGCCTTCTGCTCTCTCTATTCTCTTAGAATCATTGTTTTTAATTTTTTTCTGTTTCGTATACCATTATCCGCTCCGGCCAAGTTACTATTTTAGTTCCTGTCTTCCAACATTGCTGCCAAGATTTTCCATTCATGTTGACATAATGTGATCTGAGATGTGTGTATTGTGATGTATCATCAGCTGGATCAACATTGCATGAGAAGAACAGATGACAAAATTGTAGTGTATGGAGAAAAAGTCAGACTGAACACTGTGAGCTCAAAGTAAAGTGTGACCGTAGTCTTTTATTGCAGGTCTCCAGAGCGCCTCTCCAACCTGTGAAGCCTCCTTAAATACCTGTGCTCCCAAGAGATTATGGGATCCCTTTGGACTCCAGGGGATGAGCCCTCTGGTGTCTATACAGAGTAAATACAAGTCCACATATGTAACAAAAATAGATATATTTTTGCAGCAGTTTCCTGCGATAGTCTATAATGGGCATGTATCACAAAGAGTAAATGGAGTATAATTTCTGCTTCCATAAGAGATGACGCTCATCTTACATGTAACTTCATAATTCACTATCCTTCGGCGAGAGGCGGAGCGGGGGGATCCAGGCGGAATACTTAAGGCCCAGCATCGAGGAGGCTCGGGATTCGGCGAGAGGCGGAGCAGGGAGATTGAGGCGGCCTACTTAAGGCCCAGCATCGAGGAGGCTCGGGAGTAGGCGAGAGAAGGAGCGGGGAGATCAAGGCGGCCTACTTAAGGCCCAGCATCGAGGAGGCTCGGGAGTCAGCGAGAGGCGGAGCGGGGAGATCGAGACGGCCTTCTTAAAGCCCAGCATCGAGGAGGCATGCTTGTGTAGCTGCAGCAGGAAGGCAAAAAAGTAGAAAGAAATCGAAAGGTGACGTCACAGCCAAGAGGGTAAGTGATTGGCTGGTGATTGGTGAGTAGCTTTTCGTTTTTCTTTTCTTTTATCAGTAAGTAACCTTTAGCATTGTTGTTGCCAAATTAAGTTAATCTAAGGGTTAAGTCATGGCAGGAGAGCTCGGACACGTGTTATGGTCCTCCTGTACTATGTGGGAAGTCAGGGACGCTTCCAGTGTCCTTCACGACTACGTGTATGGGAAGTGTATCCGCCTCCAGCTCCTGATGGACCGCATTGCGGAACTGGAGCTGCGGGTGGATTCAATCTGGAGCATGCACGATGCTGAGAATGATGTGAATTGCACATTTAGTGAGTTGGTCTTACTGCAGGTAAAGGATCCACAGCCAGATAGGGAATGGAAGACCAACAGGAAGAGCAGTGCAGGGGTCCCCTGCAGTCATCCCCCTGCAAAACAGATACATCGCTTTGAGTACTGTTGAGGGGGATGACTCATCAGGGGAGAGCAGCAGCAGCCAAGTTCATGGCACCGTGGCTGGCTCTGCTGCACAGGAGGGCAGGAAAAAGAGTGGGAGAGTGATAGTGATAGGGGATTCAATTGTAAGGGGAATAGGGAGGCGTTTCTGCGGCCACAACCGAGACTCCAGGATGGTATGTTGCCTCCCTAGTGCAAAGGTCAAGGATATCTTGGAGCGTGTGCAGGACATTCTGAAAAGGGAGGGTGAACAGCCAGTTGCCGTGGTGCATATAGGTACCAACGATATAGGTAAAAAAATGGGATGAGGTCCTATGAGACGAATTTAGGGAGCTAGGAGTTAAATTTAAAAAGTAGGACCTAAAAAGTGGTAATCTTAGGATTGCTACCAGTGCAACGTGCTAGTCAGAGTAGGAATCGCAGGATAGCTCAGATGAATACGTGGCTTGAGCAGTGGTGCAGAAGGGAGGGATTCAAATTCCTGGGGCATTGGAACTGGTTCTGGGGAGGTAGGACCAGTACAAACCGGACGGTCTGCACCTGGGCAGGACCGGAACCAATGTCCTAGGGGGAGTGTTTACTAGTGCTGTTGGGGAGGAGTTAAACTAATATGGCAGGGGGATGGGAACCTATGCATGGAGACAGAGGGAAATAAAATTGAGTCAGAAGCAAAAGATAGAAAGGAGAATAGTACAAGTGGAGGGCAGAGAAACCCAATGCAAAAAACATAAAGGGCCACATTACAGCAAAATTATAAAGGAGCAAAGTGTGTTAAAAAAGACAAGCTGAAGGCTCTGTGCCTCAATGCGAGGAGTATTCGGAATAAGGTGGACGAATTAACTGCGCAGATAGCAGTTAACGGGTATGATGTCATTGACATCACAAAGACATGGCTCCAGGGTGACCAAGGCTGGGAACTCAACATCCAAGGGTATTCAGCATTTAGGAAGGATAGACAGAAAGGAAAAGGAGGCAGGGTGGCGGTGCTGGTTAAAGAGGAAATTAATGCAATAGTAAGGAGGGACATTAACCTGGATGATGTGGAATCGGTATGGGTGGAGCTGCGGAATTCCAAAGGGCAGAAAACGCTAGTGGGAGTTGTGTACAGACCACCAAACAGTAGTAGTGAGGTTGGGGACAGCATCAAACAATAAGGGATGTGTGCAGTAAAGGTACAGCAGTTATTATGGGTAACTTTAATCTACATATTGATTGGGCTAACCAAACTGGTAGCAATGCAGTGGAGGAGGATTTCCTGGAGTGTATTAGAGATGGTTTTCTTGACCAATATGTCGAGGAACCAACTAGAGAGCTGGCCATCCTGGACAGGGTGATGTGTAATGAGAAGGGACTCATTAACAATCTTGTTGTGCGAGGCCCCTTGGGGAAGAGTGACCATAATATGGTAGAATTCTTTATTAAGATGGAGAGTGACACAGTTAATTCAGAGACTAGAGTCCTGAACTTAAGGAAAGGTGACTTCGACGGTATGAGGCGTGAATTGGCTAGAATAGACTGGCAAAGGATACTTAAAGGGTTGACGGTGGCTAAGCAATGGCAAACATTTAAAGATCACATGGATGAACTTGAGCAATTGTGCATTCCTGTCTGGAGTAAAAATAAAACGGGGAAGATGGCTCAACCATGGCTAACAAGGGAAATTAAGGATTGTGTTAAAGCCAAGGAAGAGGCATACAAATTGGCTGGAAAAAGCAACAAACTTGAGGACTGGGAGAAATTTAGAATTCAAAAGAGGAAGACTAAGGGTTTAATTAAGAGGGGGAAAATAGAGTATGAGAGGAAGCTTGCATGAAACATAAAAACTGACTGCAAAAGCTTCTATAAATATGTGAAGAGAAAAAGATTAATGAAAACAAACGTAAGTCCCTTGCAGTCGGATTCAGGTGAATTTATAATGGGGAACAAAGAAATGGCAGACCAATTGAACAAATACTTCGGTTCTGTCTTCACGAAGGAAGACACAAATAACATTCCAATTGTACTAGGGGACAGTAGGTCTAGTGAGATGGAGGAACTGAAGGATATCCTTACTAGGCAAGAAATTCTGTTCGGGAAATTCATGGGATTGAAGGCCGATAAATCCCCGGAGCCTGATAGTCTGCATCCCAGAGTACTTAAGGAAGTGGTCCTAGAAATAGTGGATGCATTGGTGATCATTTTCCAACAGTCTATCGACTCCGGATCAGTTCCTATGGACTGGAGGGTAGCTAATGTACCACCACTTTTTTAAAAAAGAGGGAGAGAGAAAACGCGTAAGTATAGAATGGTTAGCCTGACATCAGTAGTAAGGAAAATGTTGGAATCAATCATTAAGGATGAAATAGCAACGCATTTGGAAAGCAGTGACAGGATTGGACCAAGTCAGCGTGGATTTATGAAAGGGAAATCATGTTTGACGAATCTTCTGGAATTTTTTGTGGATGTAACTAGCAGAGTGGACAAGGGAGAACTCGTGGATGTGGTGTATTTGGACTTTCAAAAGGCTTTTGAAAAGGTCCCGCACAAGAGATTTGTGTGCAAAATCAAAGCGCATGGTATTGGGGTAATGTACTGACGTGGATAGAGAACTGGTTGGCAGACAGGACGCAGAGATTCGGGATAAACTGGTCCTTTTCAGAATAACTAGTGGAGTGCCGCAGGGCTCAGTGCTGGGACCCCAGCTCTTTACAATATACATTAATGATTTAGATGAAGGAATTGAGTGTAATATCTCCAAGTTTGTAGATTGACACTAAACTGGGTGGCGGTGTGAGCAGTGAGGAGGACGCTAAGAAGCTGCAGGGTGACTTGGACAGGTTAGGTGAGTGGGCAAATGCATGGCAGATGCAGTATAATGTGGATAAATGTGAGCTTATCCATTTTGGGGGCAAAAACACGAAGGCAGAATATTATGTAGATGGTGGCAGATCAGGAAAAGGGGAGGTGCAATGAGACCTGGGTGTCGTGGTTCATCAGTCACTGAAAGTGGGCATGCAGGTACAACAGGCAGTGAAGAAGGCAATTGGTATGTTGGCCTTCATAGCTAGGGGATTTGAGTATAGGAGCAGGGACGTCGTGCTGCAGTTGTTCAGGGCCTTCGTGAGGCCTCACATGGAATATTGTGTTCAGTTTTGGTCTCCTAATCTGAGGAAGGGCGTACTTGCTGTTGAGGGAGTGCAGCGAAGGTTCACCAGACTGATTCCAGGGATGGCTGGACTGTCATATGAGGAGAGACTGGATCAACTGGGCCTTTATTAATTGGAGTTTAGAAGGATGAGAGGGGATCTCATAGAAACATATAAGATTCTGACGGGACTGGACAGGTTAGATGTGGGAAGAATGTTCCTGATGTTGGGGAAGTCCAGAATCAGGGGACATAGTCTTAGGATAAGGGGTAGGCCATTTAGGACTGAGATGAGAAGAAACTTCTTCACTCAGAGAGTTGTTAACCTATGGAATTCCCTGCCGCAGAGAGTTGTTGATGCCAGTTCATTGGATATATTCAAGAGGGAGTTAGATACGGCCCTTACGGCTAAAGTGATCAAGGGGTATGGAGAGAAAGCAGGAAAGGGGTACTGAGGGAATGATCAGCCACGATCTTATTGAATGGTGGTGCAGGCTCGAGGGGCCGAATGGCCTACTTCAGCACCTATTTTCTATGTTTCATAAAAATATTTCTAACAGACTTTTAGTGATACAGTATTTGTAAAAATAATATTAAGTACTGTTATAAGACATTTTATTACGCTTTGTCATGTTAAGTGAGTTATCTCTCGCCGTTACCCACAAGTGCCCTAGTTGTCTTTGTGAAGATTACATGTGAGGTGTGAGAATTTAATTCATCGGACATCTTGTTTCAACAGAAAGCTCCTGCTCCACACCCCCACCCACAACACACCCCCACCCGCCCATATCCCCACCTGCCCAGTTAAAATTGACCTTGCTGTCTCTGGAGAAAATAGTGTCAGAAAGATTTGCTGATAACATAACTGGGGAATTGTGACATTGTCCATACAATTCCCAGAGTATGTGAGTGTTATAAAGAAGAATGAGGCCAGTGTGCAAAAGCCACACCTTAATTCACAGTATTTTGGGAATTACATTTTTTTTTAATTGTTGCGTTCTAGTTTTGTGTAGAAATGTGACTTTGCCCTCCAGGTTATTGCAGTCATAAACTGCAAATTATAATCATGGTTGAAAATGAGGGCAGAGTACTCGCCTCCCCATTCTCATCAGTCGTTATTTTAACTCCTGGGTGTCGGGAGTTGTTTGAGGCTCTCGCCGCAGGCAGACGAGCTTCAAATTTTCAAAATGTGAGGATCCGTTGATGTAATTCGGACCCAGCGCGACTTTGACCCCGGGTTGCGCACAATGTCAACCGCCCCCCCGGGAAAGCAGGCACGGAACGGAGTCCAATTTGAAATAAGGTGATGAAGTTCAGGAGTTAAAAATGGCGCGGTTTTGTGAGTTTGTAACTTGCCCCATCCCCACCCAACTCTCGCCTCAAGTTAAAATCAGGGATGTAATGTTCATGATACAACTTTATTCTGTGTGAAATTCTGTGTATCTTGGCCAGATGCTGTGTGTGAAAATGAAACTGGATTAAAATTATATTCATGTGTTGCAGGAAGTATTTTCTTATTCAACAGTCAATTATTACATTTAGAGATCTTTAGACTAACTGGGAGCTGTTTATATTACGGTATAACTGATGATTTTCCTGTGGAACATTTAAAACCACCTGGTTCTCTTGATAATTGATGTCTGTTAGTTTGGTTCACAATGAATTGTGGTTCAGGAGACCCCATGGAATATTGCAGAACAATATCTTCTTCTCATTATTATCAATATTACTGCTTTTGTTGGGGGAAAAAAAACTTCCTTCCAACATCCCAAACTAAACCAGATTGGAATGTGTTTTTATGGAACATGAGTTTTATTGTAATTATTTGGGAATTTGTCATCCTCCTTTGCTCCACGGCATCCTCTCCACTCACCCAGCAGCACACCCGTAAATATAAAAGAAGTTGGATTGCTTTTAATTTTTATTAAGATTGTAATAAATTACACGCTATATAAAATACAACTTTTATATCTGATATTGGTAGAAAAAAAGTGGGTATTTCTTTGTAGATTTTCCTAAAGAAAGTATTTGCAAGTTATAATTATAATTGTAGGTCTCATTGAAAGCTTTTAATTGTATTTTACTGTCAGTGCAAAAAAAGATGTGCAATATGAGTATAATGGGGAAGATAAATTCTCTGCAAACTACTTTCATAAAATTGTCAACCAATTTAAAACAAACAACTTGTTAAAATAGCTCACAGGAATTTCACCAAAACATGCTAATTCATTAAAGATAGCACAGGGCAGACATTCTTCTCTCTCAGCAACTGCGAGCAATCTCTCTGGACAGTCGGTCGTCCTGACCATCTTTCTGGAGCAGTCACTGATTGCTCCAAGTAAGTGTCATTCATTTACACCGTAGATCTTCATATATAGATAATTGATCAAAAATGAATGAGTAACTTGTAACTTTATATTCATAGAGCATTCTGTTTATTTAATACAAGCTCTTTGGAGTCTGAAGTTTTCTTTTAATAAGGTGTTTCAGAGTTTCTCTCTAATTACATCTGCTTTTGTTCACAGGGACTGCGTCTGTGGCAGTAGCTGGTATACTGGCTGCACTGAGAATCACCAAGGACACACTCTCTGATCATAAATTTGTTTTCCAAGGAGCCGGGGAGGTAGCATTACTTCTTTGCCCTTTTTCATCTTTCTTTTATGGTCTACGTTTCTTGCCATCCTACATTTGATGTTGCTACTCCGCTGGTATTCCCTTGAGCTGCTGTAAGAGTACATGGAACACTTGCGTCCCTCTTTCAGTATCTGTTAATGAGAGCATCGTTTGGTTTTAAATCCTATTCCCAATTTCTTGGTGTTTATTCAAGTTCAAATATTTTTAAATATTTCTATCAACACTCTGACTTTCACTCAGAACTGTACCAGCCAAGTTAATGGGTGGAGCACCTAATATTGCCTTTAAATTTGCCGCACATTGGCGGTATCTCTTGAGTGTACAGAGGGTGCACTCAATGCATCCCCTTCCGCACAGCATTGGGTGCACCCTCTGTACACTCAATATTGTAGAAACAGATGTGATGAGTTTTATCATCAAAGTGTTGTATGTTTCCTCTTTAGAATTGCTTGGTATTAGCAAAGACGAGACTTACGTGGGTACTCGAGATGGCTCAATTGTCAGATTTGTTTTCAATAATTGCTGTGGCTGATAGCGATGGTGAATTAATTTTAACATCTCAAAAACCCCTTTACTACCTTATAAAATTCTATCGTCTCCGACCACAGCATTAAATGTGCCTCGTCAGGTTATGTGCAGTACTGTTAGTAGGTGCAGAAGTTGTTGGTTTTAGTTGCTGATGTGTTTTATGAAGTTATCCCACTTCTGGGCTGTCATTTGAAAGTAATGCTTTTAACGTCAAAATTGTTATATTAATTTGGTAATGAATTTGAATTTTCAAACATTGTTCTACCTCATTAGCTATGGCTTTGTTAATGTATCACAGGCTGCCATGGGAATTGCGCATCTCATCGTGATGGCTATGGAAAAAGCTGGAATCTCAAAGCAAGAAGCTCTAAAAAAGATTTGGATGGTGGACTCAAAGGGACTTATTATTAAGGTAGTTATTTTTTATTTCAACTGAAACTTTAATAATCTTTTTAAATGGCTTGAAAAGAAATAAGGGATGTGTGCAATAAACGTACAGCAGTTATTATGGGCGACTTTAATTTACATATAGATTGGGCTAACCAAACTGGTAGCAATGCGGTGGAGGAGGTGATTTCCTGACATGTATTAGGGATGGTTTTCTTGACCAATATATCGAGGAACCAACCAGAGAGCTGGCCATCCTAGACTGGGTGATGTGTAATGAGAAGGGACTAATTCGCAATCTTGTTGTGCGAGGCCCCTTGGGGAAGAGTGACCATAACATGGTAGAATTCATTATTAAGATGGAGAGTGACACAGTTAATTCAGAAACTAAGGTCCTGAACTTAAGGAAAGCTAACTTCGACGGCATGAAGCGTGAATTGGCTAAAATAGACTGGCAAAGGATACTTTAAAGGGTTGACGATGGATAGGCAATGGCAAACATTTATAGATTACATGGATAAACCTTCAACAAGTGTACATCCCTGTCTGGAGTAAAAACAAAACTGGTAAGGTGGCTCAACCGTGGCTAACAAGGGAAATTAAGGATAGTGTTAGATCCAAGGAAGAGGCACATAAATTGGCCAGAAAAAGCAGCAAACCTGAGGACTGGGAGAAATTTAGAATTCAGCAGAGGAGGACAAAGGGTTTAATTAGGAGGGGGAAAATAGAGTACGAGAGGAAGCTTGCCGGGAACATAAAAACCGACTGCAAAAGCTTCTATAGATATGTGAAGAGAAAAAGATTAGTGAAGACAACGTAGGTGCCTTGTAGTCAGAATCAGGTGAAATTATAATGGGGAACAAAGAAATGGCAGACCAATTGAACAAATACTTTGGTTCTGTCTTCACGCAGGAAGACACAAGGAACTGAAGGATATCCTTATTGGGAGAGAAATTGTGTTGGGGAAATTGATGGGATTAAAGGCTGATAAATCCCTGGGGCCTGATTGTCTGCATCCCAGAGTACTTAGGGAAGTGGCCCTAGAAATAGTGGATGCATTGGTGATTATTTTCCAACAGTCTATCGACTCTGGAGCAGTTCAAATGGACTGGAGGGTAGCTAGTGTAACACCACTTTTTAAAAAAGGAGAGAGAGAGAAACAGGTAATTATAGATGGGTTAGCCTAACATCAGTCGTGGGGAAAATGTTGGACTCAATTATTAAGGATGAAATAGCAGCACATTTGCAGAGCAGTGACTAGATTGGTCCAAGTCAGCTTGGATTTATGAAAGGGAAATCATGCTTGACAAATCTTCTGGAATTTTTTGAGGATGTAACTAGTAGAGTGGACAAGGGAGAACCAGTGGATGTGGTGTATTTGGACTTTCAAAAGGCCTTTGACAAGGTCCCACACAAGAGATTGGTATGCAAAATCAAAGCACATGGTATTGGGGGTAATGTACTGGCGTGGATAGAGAACTGGTTGGCAGACAGGAAGCAGAGAGTCTGCATAAACGGGTCCTTTTCGGAATCGGAGGCAGTGACTAGTGGAGTGCCGCAGGTATCAGTGCTGGGACCCCAGCTCTTTACAATATATATAAATGATTTGGATGAAGAAATTGAGTGTAATATCTCCAAGTTTGCAGATGACACTAAACTGGGTGGCGGTGTGAGCTGTGAGGGGGCCGCTAAGAGGCTGCAGGGTGATTTGTACAGGTTAGCTGAGTGGGCAAATGCATGGCAGATGCAGTATAATGTGGATAAATGTGAGGTTATCCACTTTGGTGGCAAAAACACGAAGGCGGAATATTATCTGAATGGCGGCAGATTAGGAAAAGGGGAGGTACAACGAGACCTGGGTGTCATGGTTCATCAGCCATTGAAAGTTGGTATGCAGGTACAGCAGGCGGTGAAGAAGGCAAATGGTATGTTGGCCTTCATAGCTAGGAGATTTGAGTATAGGAGCAGGGAGGTCTTACTGCAATTGTACAGGGCCTTGGTGAGGCCTCACCTGGAATATTGTGTTCAGTTTTGGTCTCCTAATCTGAGGAAGGACGTTCTTGCTATAGAAGGAGTGCAGCGAAGGTTCACCAGACTGATTCCAGGGATGGCTGGACTGACATATGAGGAGAGACTGGATCAACTGGGCCTTTATACAGTGGAGTTTAGAAGGATGAGAGGGGATCTCATAGAAACATGTTAAGATTCTGACGGGACGGGACAGTTTGGATGTGGGAAGAATGTTCCTGATGTTGAGGAAGTCCAGAACCAGGGGACACAGTCTTAGGATAAGGGGTAGGGTATTTAGGACTGAGGTGAGGAGAAACTTCTTCACGCAGAGAGTTGTTAACCTGTGGAATTCCCTGCCACAGAGAATTGTTGATGCCAGTTCATTGGATATATTCAAGAGGGAGTTAGATATGGTCCTTACGGCTAAAGTGATCAAGGGGTATGGAGAGAAATCAGGAAAGGGGTACTGAGGGAATGATCAGCCATGATCTTATTGAATGGCGGTGCAGGCTCGAAGGGTTGAATGGCCTACTCCTGCACCTATTTTCTATGTTTCTATGTTTTTTACATTTAAGGATGAGCAAAATCACATAATAAAAATAGCAACAGGTTTAAACAAACTAAAACTGGATCTCTTCCCAGAACGTGGCTGGTTTCAGCAGTGAGTAGCTGTCCCAGATATGATCCTCAAACAGTGCTCAGTTAGTTGGTTTGAGGCATGAAGGTCAAAGGGTGGCTACTATTGGCCTCAGTGCCCTGGGTAAGGGAAGGGGAATTGTACCAGGATCTGCTGTTGCTGATAGCTATCCAGTGTCTGTTGCTGGCAGTATAGTGTAAATGCCACATGATTGAATTGACTGTGAAACCTCTGTGGTTGAATAGGTTGCTGACAGTAGGGCTGAAATTTTAATATGTAGGAGGGGGGTTGGCTAGAAAACCAGGAAAACAGATTTCCCTTGGGCCCTGCCAAATTTAACAGCAGGGCCTGTTTAGGCATTTTGATTCTCTGTTTCCCATAGTGAGCCAGATGGAGAGGCTGGCTGGCTGGCTGTCAGGTGGATAGGCCTGCAGCACCAGGCCGCAAAGACGAGGGATCAGGGCACGAGCGGGGGGGGGGGGGGTCGTCGGAGGTCGGGGGCGAGATCGTTGGAGGGGAGGTCGGGGGCGAGATTGTTGGAGGGAAGGTTGGGGGCGAGATTGTTGGAGGGGAGGTCGGGGGCCAGATAGTTGGAGGGGAGGTTGGGGTGAGATCGTTGGAGGGGAGTTTGGAGGCTGGTGGGGGCGGGAGGTTTGGGTTGGGAGGCTGGAGGAGGAGTCTGAGATTGGAGGGCTCGGATGGGGGTTGTGGAAGGTTGGGGGGAGATGGCGAGGCAGGAACGCTGGATCCAGCAGGTAAGTGTAAAGATACTTACATCCTGGATCCAGCAGTTCCCGCATCCCTTTAGCTGGCTGTTTGCCCAAGACCTGGAAAATGGAGTTTCCAGACGAGGTACAGAGCCTCATTATAATATTTTAAATGCCAGCCCACCTCCCGCCCCCCTTTAACCTCCCACCCGACTCTAACCCCAACCCACTTTTTGGGAGGGTGGGTTAAAATTCCGTGCTCATTGTCGAGGCTCACAAATGAATAATCGTCACTTTGGTGAAATAGCGGAGGGTGCTTAGTTCCCTTTCAACAGTTTCCCAGCAGCAGTTGACAAATTCACAACAGAAAACAAGAAAATTGATAGGAAAAAGATAGAGAAAAAGTAGATGTACAATGGTCTGTATTTTCCCTGTTTGGTCACCCAGTTTATAATTTTACAAAGTGTTATCTAGCACTTCCTCCTATGAATCCAGATTTTCTCCTCAGAACAGGAAATATTTATTTGAGGTATTCAATTGAGTTTTCAGTTCAGTTATGTTAAGGAGACATCATTGGGATAAGCAGAAAATTTATATTTAACCAGAATCATAAAGGTGATTTCTCCTTAATTATACTGCTTATTATTTCTATGCTATGTAGATTGGTTCATTTTTGGCGAGGTTGATGTATGTACAAAATACTTCAGTGTAGGTACAACGTCCAAAATCCAGAATCCTCAGGACCGAATCAATTCCGGTTTTGGGGTTTTTCCGGACTTCAGACAAGAAAATCAATCAAAAATCAATAGGATTCTGGACGACTCCATCAGCTATGCGCAAAATGTCCGGACTTTGGACAATTCCAGTTTTCGGAGTTCCGGATTAGGGACGTTGCACCTGTATATCTTGCCAGAAGAATCAATGCTGTGAAATTTGATGTGATACATATATAAAATAAATTTTCACCCTGTTCTACTTTCCTTCCTGTTCTTGTGCAGGGAAGAAGTCACCTGACCCATGAAAAGCAGATATTTGCTCAGGATCATCCACCAGTAAAAAGCCTGGAAGAGGTTGTTAGGAAAGTTGAACCAACAGCTTTAATAGGTACAGTTAAAAAATGAATTACCCTTTAGTTCATATTGAGCTGTAATGTCAGATTGTGACACTGAACTACCACGGATAAGAAACAATTTTACAAATTTAGTAATCTATCTTAAATTGATCATATCTCCACTCTTTTTTAAAAAGAGGACTTGCTAAATCCTTTAACACAATTTAATTAAAGTTTAAATAATTTTTAGCATCTGGATTCAAGACCAATGGAATTAAAGTTTCCTCCCTCTGGCAGTTACGGGTCATACTGTTAATGAAATCGGGTGGAAAAGTCTTGATGTCGTCCCCAGTATTTGAGTCCACAACACAAAGCTAACCTCAAATTCAGCACTGTTAGCACTAACCAGTTCTGTTCCCTGCTGCCAGTCACTGCCAGTCTCCTCCAGTCAGTTCACATTTATAACTACATTTATTTGGTCAAAAATCAAGTTATCAATGGGGCAGTAACACCATTGTGGTTACTGTCTTGTGGGAAAATGTAGCACACAGTCCAGCTGATAAAGGACTCATCTGACCAGATCTATGAATGCCTCGTATCACTGAAGACAAAGTGGAAGTAGATTAATTTCTAGATTCACATAAAAGAGCACAAATGAGAAAACCCAGCAGAAAACTGGAGCCGCAATCACTTGAAAATAGGTTGGGTTTCTCAGAGTTCCTGTTCATGTATCTGATCCTATAAATCCAGAACTGGACATATTTAGGAACATAGAAACATAGAAAATAGATGTAGGAGTAGGCCATTCGGCCCTTCGAGCCTGCACCGCCATTCAATGAGTTCATGGCTGAACATGCAACTTCAGTACCCCATTCCTGCTTTCTTGCCATACCCCTTGATCCCCCTAGTAGTAAGGACTTCATCTAACTCCTTTTTGAATATATTTAGTGAATTGGCCTCAACAACTATTTGTGGTAGAGAATTCCACAGGTTAACAACTCTCTGGGTGAAGAAGTTTCTCCTCATCTCGGTCCTAAATGGCTTACCCCTTATCCTTAGACTGTGACCCCTAGTTCTGGACTTCCCCAACATTGGGAACATTCTTCCTGCATCTAACCTGTCTAAACCTGTCAGAATTTTAACTGTTTCTATGAGATCCCTCTCATTCTTCTGAACTCCAGTGAATACAAGCCCAGTTGATCCAGTCTTTCTTGATAGGTCAGTCCCACCATCCCAGGAATCAGTCTGGTGACCCTTCGCTGCACTCCCTCAATAGCAAGAATGTCCTTCCTCAAGTTAGGAGACCAAAACTGTACACAATACTCCAGTTGTTGCCTCACCAAGGCCCTGTACAACTGTAGTAACACCTCCCTGCCCGTGTACTCAAATCCCCTCGCTATGAAGGCCAACATGCCATTTGCTTTCTTAACCGCCTGCTGTACCTGCATGCCAACCTTCAATGATTGATGTACCATGACACCCAGGTCTTGTTGCACCTCCCCTTTTCCTAATCTGTCACCATTCAGATTATAGTCTGTCTCTTTGTTTTTACCACCAAAGTGGATAATCTCACATTTATCCACATTATACTTCATCTGCCATGCATTTGCCCACTCACCTAACCTATCCAAGTCACTGCAGTCTCATAGCATCCTCCTCGCAGCTCACACTGCCACCCAATTTAGTGTCTTCTGCAAATTTGGAGATACTACATTTAATCCCCTTGTCTAAATCATTAATGTACAATGTAAACAGCTGGGGCCCCAGCATAGAACCTTGCGGTACCCCACTAGTCACTGCCTGCCATTCTGAAAAGTACCCATTTACTCCTACTCTTTGCTTCCTGTCTGCCAACCAGTTCTCAATCCATGTCAGCACACTACCCCCAATCCCATGTGCTTTAACTTTGCACATTAATCTCTTGTGTGGGACCTTGTCGAAAGCCTTCTGAAAGTCCAAATACACCACATCAACTGGTTCTTCCTTGTCCACTCTACTGGAAACATCCGCAAAGAATTCCAGAAGATTTGTCAAGCATGATTTCCCTTTCACAAATCCATGCTGACTTGGATCTGTCATGTCACCTCTTTCCAAATGCACTGCTATGACATCCTTAATAATTGATTCCATAATTTTACCCACTACTGAGGTCAGGCTGACCGGTCTATAATTCCCTGTTTTCTCTCTCCTTTTTTAAAAAGTGGGGTTACATTGGCTACCCTCCACTCCATAGGAACTGATCCAGAGTCTATGGAATGTTGGAAAATGATTGTCAATGCATCCGCTATTTCCAAGGCCACCTCCTTAAGTACTCTGGGATGCAGGCCATCAGGCCCTGGGGATTTATCGGCCTTCAATCCCATCAATTTCCCCAACACAATTTCCCAACTAATAAGGATTTCCCTCAGTTCCTCCTCCTTACTAGACCCTCTGACCCCTTTTATATCCGGAAACTTGTTTGTGTCCTCCTCAGTGAATACCGAACCAAAGTACTTGTTCAATTGGTCTGCCATTTCTTTGTTCCCCGTTATGATTTCCCCTGATTCTGATTTATGTGTGTTAGAACATGTGTACGGTTTCAATTATGTCACATCTGCTAGTAAGATTTTTTTCCTGTAACATTCATTGTTGAATAAATTGGTGACACATTTTCATCACTACAGGACATTTTTTTTTTAATTAAAAAATGAGGAATCTTGCCCCCAGTATCTTTTTAAAAAAAAGATATCAGTTAGGATTAGCTTTAGGCATATTGGGCCCAACTTTGCCTAACCCCTTTTTTCAACGCACTTACCTTAAGTGCACTGACTGTGCGCTGGAAAGGGGCCCCATCCTGGCCACTCTTCCGAGTCCCCGGAGTCCCAGCATGGCGTGCATTCTGAAGTGGGGGGCGGAGCAACAGGCCAGCACCGAAAACAGTGCCGGCACCTGCGCGCATGCGCAGTGAGAGCTGCGCAGTGAGAGCTGTGCGCATGCTCCTGCCCTCCCAGCGTGTCCTGTGGGCTGTGAGCAGGACCCGATGCTCACAGCCCCTATCCCCGGCTGAAGGGACACCCCGATCTCTCCGCACCCTATCCCCAGCCGAGTGGCCTCCCATGCCGGCCGGCTGAATTCCCAGGCGAGGTAGGACTTCGGCTTTATTTTTTATTTATTGGTTGTGTTTGAGAGTTTTGATTGGGGGAGGGGGGAAGAGTAGAGTTTGGCGGTGGGGGGGCGGATGGGAGAGAAAGAGTGTATTGGAGGGGAGGGAGAGAGAAAGTGTTGGGTGGGGTGGGGGGGGGGGCGGCGGGGGGAGAAAAAGAGTGTTTTGTATACCAGCATATCTCTCTCTCTCTCTCTCTCTCTCTCTCTCTCTCTCTCTCTGGCTACCCCTCTCTCCCTCCCCACCCCACCCCCCCCCCCGCCTCCCCACCCGTGACATCGCGGCCAGCAGCTCACATTTCTCCAATAGGATTTACTTCATTTTTATTAGTAGTTTAATGGTTTGAGCTTTTCCTTGCAATGTTTGGTGCTTGGTTGTTGAGGTCCTCTCCAGTTCCCTTCCCTCCCCTATCCCTGCCCTAATGTCTGCCGAATGTGCGCTGCTTTTTCTTCACTGCCTGCAAGGTTTTTCAGAGCAGGCCACATACGCTGACCTAAGTGCATTTGGAGTAAGTTTTTGCTGGCCAAAACTGGCATAAGTGTCTGGGAACGCCCCCTTTTGGGAAAAAATAAACTGACCTAAAAAAAAATCATACCTAACTGACTTACTCTGGAGCAAATTTTGGGGGGAAATGGCATTTTTTAACTTGCGCCAGAAAAAACAACTTACTCCAAAAAAATTGATGCAAGTCATGGCCGAAGTTGGGCCCATTGTTTTCTTCTGTAAGTTTCTGTTGTTTAAACAGTGATTTCTGATGCCTGGTCAGGGGTACTTGTACAGACTAATTACTGTATCTACCATTGTGAAAGAGCAGGATTATCATACACACTTGAAATGAACCAATTGCTGTCACCTGACAGGGTTGATGAGTGCAGCTGCTTGTATTATAATCCAGTTCAGTAACACCTGCTGGTGTTCTCCAGTGACATCATCAAAACCTGCTGTAGAAGTATACAAAATGTTTTCACAAATATAATGGTGAGGATTGTTAAAGGACAATATTCTTTAATATACAACAGTTATTTTTGATATTTTAATGCTTCTGTAGCTTTTAGAGTTGATAAACTTAGTGTGTGGCTTAGTGCATGGGAACCTGAACATAGATTCAGTAGGGAGGGGAGAAAAGCACAAATTAGAAAGCAAAAATAAAGAAAGTGAGTTTGAAGGAGAGGGGAAACGAGCAGGAAAAAAGGGTTTAAAAAAAACAAATGTAAAGGCTCTTTGTCTAAAGGCACGTTGCATTTGTAACAAAATAGATGAGTTGATGGCACAAATAGATACAAATTGGTATGATCTGATCGCCATTATAAAGACGTGGTTGTAAGGTGACCAGGACTGGGAACTAAATATTCAGGGGTATTTGACAATCCGGAAGGATAGACAGAAAGGAAAAGGAGGTGGGGTAGCTCTATTGATAAAGGATGGAATCACTGCTATAGTGAAAAATGATATTGGCTCAAATGATCAGGATGTTGAAACATTTTGGGTGGAGATAAGGGGAAAAAGTCACTGGTGGGCATAGTCTTATAGGCCCCCTAACAGTAGCAACTCTGTTGGTCGGAGTATAAACCAGGAAATAGTGGGGGCTTTTAAAAAGGAAACAGCAATAATCATGGGTGATTTTAACCTCCATATTGATTGGTCAAATCAAATTGGTCAGGGTAACCTTGAAGAAGAGTGCATAAGGGACGGGTTGCTTGAGTAGTATGTAACAGAACCAACCAGGGGGCAGGCTATCTTAGATCAGGTCCTGTGTAATGAGACAGGATTAATAAACAATCTCCTCGTAAAGGATCCCCTTGGAATGAGTGATCATAGCATGATTGAATTTCAAATTCAGGTGGAGGGTGAGAAAGTTAGGTCCCAAACCAGCGTACTAAGCTTAAATAAAGGAGACTACAAAGGTATGAGGGCAGAGTTGGCTAAAGTGGACTGGGAAAATAAATTAAAGTGTAGGACGATTGCTGAACAGTGGCGTACATTTAAGGAGATATTTCACAACTCAAGAAAAATATATTCCATTGAGGGGGAAAGAGTGCAAAAGAAAAGATAGCCATCCGTGGCTAACTAAAGAAATAAAGGATGGTATCCAGTTTAAAAACAAGGGCCTACAACGTGGCCAAAACTAGTGGGAGGACAGAAGATTGGGCAGCTTTTAAAAGCCAGCAAAGAATGACTAAAAAAATGATTAAGGGAAGATTGACTATGAAAGTGAACTAGCACAAAATATTAAAATGGATAGCAAGAGTTTCTATAGGTATATAGGGCTCAAATTTCCCCAAGAGTTGCCCTGTTTTTTTGGGAGTAATTTAAAAATCACAAATTTCCCCATTTAACTTGCTCCCGTGTAAGTCAGTTAGTTTTTTTTCTAGGTTAGTTTGTTCTCTCCAAAAGGGGGCGTGACAAGCCACTGACACCTCTTCTGGCCATAGAAGCAAATTTGGCCAGCTGAAAGTTACTCCAAACTAACTTAGGTCAGTGTATGTGGCCACTTTTGTAGGCATAGGTAGCCGGGGGGGAACCACTAAAGACCTTCACAACATCAGCACAACATTACAACATCTTCAGCACAACAGCTGCACAACATCATCAAAAATAAATGAAAGATAAATCAGCTACTGAAAATAGAGCAGCCCTACCTTGCCGATTGTAGAACGCACTGGCTAGCCCTCCCGCCAGGGCTAGGGGCGGCAGGCACGCATGACTGTAGGGGTGAGGGATTTTTACTTTTTACAATTGTCCCTAAATGTTGAGTGGTCCGAATGGAGCATGATTCAGTTTTAATGTAAAATATCTTTGATTGGATATTTTACAGTGCACTTCAACAGCAACAACAGCAAAGAAAGGCTGCACCCTTCCCTCACCCACATCTCGGGGAAAGTGCACTTCCTCATAGGGTCGGTGGTGTAGGGGGTTGGGGGCCCGGCTTGGGTCTGACTGGCGGCTGGTGCGTGGATTGAAGTGGGAGTGGCATTTGAGTATCAGGCCTTTGTGCCCTTATTGCAGAAGCTAGCTCCCTCATGGCATGTGCCATCGTTTGCACACCCTCTGAAATGCCCGCCCTCACTTCGCGTCTCAGTACAGAGATTTCACCCGACAGTGTCGCTACCTCATCACGTACTCCACTGGCGGCCGCCACGAGTGATCTTGTGAGGGCATTGGTCTCCTCACCCACTGACACAACCTGATTAACCTTTGCTGAGGGCTGCATCTCAGGAGAGACTAGTCGGCTTCTCCTTCCCCTTGCCGTGGGTCTGCCTAGTGGCACCCCTCCAGTATGAGTCGCAGGCTGGGACGGTGGGGCACTGAGTGTCCCAAGATGCATTTCACGACCATCACTGGGACCCACGACCTTGGAAGGTGTGAACCCATGGAATGTTGCCGAGAAGGTCATGGAGGTTTCTGGCAGTGTGATGCTCTGTACTATGATCCATAACGCAGTCGGAATTCTCCCGTGCACACATTTCCATGGACCCCTCCTCCCCCCGCCCACCTTCGTCTGGAGCGCACACATCTGGATCTTTTGGTGGATCTTCAGGATGTTGAGGAGTGCCTTCTTCTGCAAAATACAACAGAACAGTTAAATGGTTAGCAGCACAGGAGGGGGCAGTCTGACGCGTAGCAGGCCAGTCAGCAGGTTGATTTGAAGGGCAACTATGCATTTTAATGACTCACCCTCACCCTCGCGTGTGGGTCCAGCTTGTGCAGAGCTGATTCTGCCGGTGCGACTCAGCAAGGCAGCACCCCTCTGTTCCAGGGGTGACAGTTGGTGCAGATTTGGCGGACCTCCTCCTGTTCAGTCTTTCCCTTTTGTTGTGGGCCAATTTCTTCTGCAAAGATGAAAATATTAATTTTCAGACATGGTGCGTTTATGATGGGTGGGACACATACAAACGATCACATTTTCAGTTGCAATTCAATTTAAAGATGAAGATATTACTTACACTCACTACTTGACCAACGTCCTGCCATTTCTTTTTGCACTGGCTTCCAGATCTTGCAGTATTGACCCCTGCGGAGTATTCTTCTGCAATTAGGTTCCATCTTTTTTTAATTTCCCTGGGTGAAACTTTTGACTGAACACTCTTGCTGATATCCAGCTCCAGCCATTTCTCCACAATGACAGTCACTAGTTTCTCCACTTCCTCATGGAGGAAATTCTTTGTTCGTCTTCTACACTCTTGCACCATTCGTGTATTGGACTCTCACTCCGGTAATGTTCAAAAATCACACTTCTCGCCTTTCTTCCATCTATCCAGCACTCCTTTTCACGCCCTCAGCCACACAAAAATCAATATTTAAACCTTACCTTTATATATGCTCCATTACCAATGATACTGACACACTCTCCCTTTAATTGGCCAATTGCCAAGTTTCCTGTTGCACTGCTCATGCGCGCACACTGAAACGTCCATTGCGCATGCGCACAAGCTCAAACGGACATGTGCCCCCTGTCGGCACTCCATAAGACGTGGGCCCAAGCCCTGCCCTCCTGCCGGCTGCGCTGAGTAAGCGTGGACGAAGCTCCGGACGACGAGGGAGTGGCCAAATTAATAGGTAAATTTTCTGTGCTTTTTTTGGCTCTCAAAATCGGCGTGCCACCCCTAACTACACTGCTCTAGGCGGCTGGGGAAATTTGGGCCCATAAAAAGGAACAGAGTGGCTAAAGTAAATGTTGGTCCCTGAGACAACGAGACCGGGGAATTAGTAACGGGGAACATGGAAATGGCAGAAACTCTGAACAAATATTTTGGAGCAGTCTTTACGGTAGAGGACAATAAAAATATCCCAACAGTGGATAGTCAAGGGGCTATTGGGGGGAGGAACTTAACACAATCACAATCACTAAGGAAGTGGTACTCAGTAAGATAATGGGACTAAAGGCGGATAAATCCACTGGACCTGATGGCTTGCATCCTCGGGTCTTAAGAGAAGTAGCGGCAGGGATAGTGGATGCACTGGTTGTAATTTACCAAAATTCCATGGATTCTGGGGAAGTCCCAGCAGATTGGAAAACTGCAAATGTAACACCCCGATTTACAAAAGAAGGCAGACAAAAAGCAGGAAACTACAGACCAGTTAGCCTAACATCTATGGTTGGGAAAATGTTGGAGTCCATTATTCAAGAAGCAGTAGCAGTTCATTTAGAAAAACATAATTCAGTCAGGCAGAGTCAGTATGGATTTATGAAGGGGAAGTCATGTTTGACACATTTGCTGGAATTCTTTGAGGATATAACGAACAGGGTGGATAAAGGGGAACCAGTGGATGTGGTGTATTAGGACTTCCAGAAGGCATTTGACAAGGTGTCACATAAAAGGTTACTGCACACAAGATAGAAGTTCACAGAGTTGGGGGAAATATATTAGTATGGATAGAAGATTGGCTCACAGAAAACAGAGTGTCGTGATAAATGGTTAATTCTCGGTTTGGCAATCAGTAACTAGTGGGGTGCCGCAGGGATCAGTGCTGGGACCCCAACTATTTACATAGAAACGTAGAAAATAGGTGCAGGAGTAGGCCATTCGGCCCTTCGAGCCTGCACCACCATTCAATAAGATCATGGCTGATCATTCACCTCAGTATCCCTTTCCTGCTTTCTCTCCATACCCCTTGATCCCTTTAGCCGTAAGGGCCATATCTAACTCCCTCTTGAATACATCTAATGAACTGGCATCAACAACTCTCTGCGGGAGAGAATTCCACAGGTTAACAACTCTGAGTGATGAAGTTTCTCCTCATCTCAGTCCTAAATGGCTAACCCCTTATCCTTAGACTGTGACCCCTGGTTCTGGACTTCCCCAACATCGGGAATATTCTTCCTGCATCGAATCTGTCCAGTCCCGTCAGAATTTTATATGTTTCTATGAGATCCCCTCTCATTCTTCTAAACTCCAGTGAATATAGGCCCAGTCGATCCAGTCTCACCTCATATGTCGGCCCTGCCATCCCGGGAATCAGTCTGGTGAACCTTCGCTGCACTCCCTCAATAGCAAGAACGTCCTTCCTCCGATTAGGAGACCAAAACTAAACACAATATTCCAGGTGAGGCCTCACCAAAGGCCCTGTACAACTGCAGTAAGACCTCCCTGCACTGCATGGCAACCTTCAATGACTGATGTACCATGACACCCAAGTCTTGTTGCACCTCCCCTTTTCCTAAACTGCCGCCATTCATAAGATAATCTGCCTGCATGTTTTTTCCATCAAAGTGGATAACCTCACATTTATCCACATTATACTGCATCTGCCATGCATTTGCCCACTCACCTAACCTGTCCAAGTCACCCTGCAGCCTCTTAGCATCCTCCTCATAGCTCACACTGCCACCCAGCTTAGTGTCATCTGCAAACTTGGAAATATTACTCTCAATTTCTTCATCTAAATCATTGATGTACATTGTAAATAGCTGGGGTCCCAGCACTGAGCCATGCGGCACCCTACTAGTCACTGCCTGCCATTCTGAAAAGGACCCGTTTATCCCGACTCTCTGCTTCCTGTCTGCCAACTAGTTCTCTATCCACGTCAATACATTACCCCCAATACCATGTGCTTTAATTTTGCACACCAATCTCTTGTGTGGGACCTTGTCAAAAGCCTTTTGAAAGTCCTAATACACCACATCCACTGGTTCTTCCTTGACCACTCTACTAGTTACATCCTCAAAAAATTCTAGAAGATTTGGCAAGCATGATTTACCTTTCATAAATCCATGCTGACTTGGACCGATCCTGTCACTGCTTTCCAAATGCACTGCTATTTCATCTTTAACAATTGATTCCAACATTTTCCCCACTACTGATGTCAGGCTAACCGGTCTATAATTCCCCGTTTTCTCTCTCCTGCCTTTTTTAAAAAGTGGGGTTACATTAACTACCCTCCAGTCCATAGGAACTGATCCAGAGTCGATTGACTGTTGGAAAATGATCACCAATGCGTCCACTATTTCTAGGGCCACTTCTTTAAGTGCTCTGGGATGCAGACTCAGGCCCTGGGGATTTATAGGCCTACAATCTATATTAACGACTTGGAAGAAGGAACCGAGTGTAACGTAGCCAAGTTTGCTGATGATACAAAGATGGGAGGAAAAGCAATGTGTGAGGAGGACATAAAAAATCTGCAAAAGGACATAGGCTAAGTGCCTGGGCAAAAATTGGTAGATGGAGTATAATGTTGCAAAGTGTGAAGTTATGTACTTTGGCAGAAAAAACTCAAAGAGCAAGTTATTATTTAAATGGAGAAAGATTGCAAAGTGCAGTACAGCGGGACCTGGGGGTCCTGGAGCATTGAAACACAAAAGGATAGTGTGCAGGTACAGCAAGTGATCAGGAAGGCCAATGGAATCTTGGCCTTTATTGCAAAGGGGATGGAGTATAAAAGCAGGGAAGTCTTGCTACAGCTATACAGGGTATTGGTGAGGCCACACCTGGAATACTGCGTGCAGTTTTCGTTTCCATATTTAAGAAAGGATATACTTGCTTAGGAGGCAATTCAGAGAAGTTTCACTAGGTTGATTCCGGAGATGAGGGGGTTGACTTATGAGGAAAGGTTGAGTAGGTTGGGCTCATTGGAATTCAGAAGAATGGGAGGTGATCTTATCGAAACGTATAAGCTTATGAAGGGGCTTGACAAGGTGGATGCAGAGAGGATGTTTCCACTGATGGGGGAGACTAGAACTAGGGGGCATAATCTTGGAATAAGAGGCAGCTCATTTAAAACTAAGATGAGGAGAAATTTCTTCTCTGAGGGTTGTAAATCTGTGAAATTCGCTGCCTCAGAGAGCTGTGGAAGCTGGGACATTGAATAAATTTAAGACAGAAGTAGACAGTTTCTTAATCGATAAAGGAGTAAGGGTTTATAGGGAGCGGGCAGGGAAGTGGACCTGAGTCCATGATCGGATCAGCCATGATCGTATTAAATGGCGGAGCAGGCTCGAAGGCCTACTCCTGCTCCTATTTCTTATGTTCTTATGTAAAGAAGTAAACACTCTTTCCAAATATTTACTTCTAATGAACAGACCACAGGTGCTATCTGTGCTTTCCAATATTATAAAAAGTAGCTGTGTTATATTAATCATGATGCTGCTGGCTATCAATAGGCCCTGACCCAGGCTAAACTGCTACTTAGACCTGCGACCTGGAGCTTTGAGTTGAATCTCGTTGGTGAATGGAGGGTGCCACCCATCCATTTTTTTGACCAAATAGTCTGTTTTTTCAGTCACCTGTCATTTTTATTATAAAAAAAAAAGCCCAGTTTTCCCACCCACCTCATCCTCCACTGAGTCAGTCACTAATCAATTAAGTGTTCCTAATCAACAACAACAACTTGTATTTATATAGCGCCTTTAACGTAGTAAACCGTCCCAAGGCGCTTCACAGGAGTATTGTGACAAAACAAATAAATTTGACACCGAGTCACGTAAGAAGAAATTACGGCAAGTGACCAAAAGCTTGGTCAAAGAGGTAGGTTTTAAGGAGCGTCTTAAAGGAGGATAGAGAGATGGAGAGGTTTAGGGAGGAAGTTCCAGATTAGGGCCCAGGCAGCTGAAGGCATTGGCACCAATGGTTGAGCAGTTATAATGAGGGATGGAAGAGCGCAGACATCTCTGGTGTGGGGGGTGTTGTGAGGCTGAAGGACATTACAGAGGAGTTGAGGCCATGGAGGGATTTGTAAATAAGGATGAGAAATTTGAAATCGAGGCATTGCTTAACCAGGAGCCAGTGTAGATCAGTAAGCAGATGGGTGAGCGGGACTTGGTGTGAGTTTGGGCACGGGCAGCCGAGTTTTGGATGTCCTCAAGTTTCCGTAGGGTAGAATGTGGGATGCCAGCCAGAAGTGCGTTGGAATAGTCAAGTCTAGAGGAAACAAAGGCATGGAAGAGGGTTTCAGCAGCAAATGAGCTGAGGCAGGGGCGGAGACAGGCAATGTTACGGTGGTGGAAACAGACGGTTTTAGTTATGCCGCGGATATGTGGCAGGAAGCTCATTTCAGGGTCAAATATGATACCTCGGTTGCAAACTGTCTGGTTCAGCCTCAGACAGATGCTAGGGAGAGGGATGGAGTTGGTGGCTAGGGAACAGTTTGTGGTGGGGACTAAAGATAATAGTCTCCCAATATTTAATTGAAGAAAATTTCTGCTCTTCCAGTACTGGATGTCGGACAGGCAGTCTGACAATTTAGAGACCGTGGAGGGGTCGAGAGAAGTGGTGGTGAGGTAGAGCTGGGTGTCGTCAGTGTACATGTGGAAACTGACGCTGCGTTTTCGGATGATGTCGCCAAGGGGCAGCATACAGATGAGAAATAGGAGGCCAAGGATAGAACTTTGGGGATACCAGAAGTAAGGATGCGGGAGTGGGAAGAGAAGCCATTGCAGCCTTCCTGCACTTAAACCTCTTTTTGTCATAACCTTCGTCACCACGATATTAAGACTCGCTTCGCCTCACTATAGTTTTTTTTAAGTCTGTTGAACAGGAGCTGTGGAAGAAAAACTGGAGTTAAATCCCAAATTGAGATAATAAGAATTAGGAACAGGAGTAGGCCATCTAGCCCCTCATGCCTGCTCCGCCATTCAACAAGATCATGGCTGATCTGGCCGTGGACTCAGCTCCACTTACCCGCCCGCTCCCCATAACCCTTAATTCCCTTACTGGTTAAAAATCTATCTATCTGTGATTTGAATACGTTCAATGAGCTAGCCTCAACTGCTTCCTTGGGCAGAGAATTCCACAGATTCACAACCCTCTGGGAGAAGAAATTCCTTCTCAACTTGGTTTTAAATTGGCTCCCCTGTATTTTGAGGCTGTGCCCCCTAGTTCTAGTCTCCCCGACCAGTGGAAACAACCTCTCTGCCTCTATCTTGTCTATCCCTTTCATTATTTTAAATGTTTCTATAAGATCACCCCTCATCCTTCTGAACTCCAACGAGTAAAGACCCAGTCTACTCAATCTATCATCATAAGGTAACCCCCTCATCTCCGGAATCAGTCTAGTGAATCGTCTCTGTACCTCCTCCAAAGCCAGTATATCCTTCCTTAAGTAAGGTGACCAAAACTGCACGCAGTACTCCAGGTGCGGCCTCACCAATAACCTATACAGTTGCAGCAGGACCTCACTGCTTTTGTACTCCATCCCTCTCGCAATGAAGGCCAACATTCTATTTGCCTTCCTGATAACCTGCTGCACCTGCAAACTAACTTTTTGGGATTCATGCACAAGGACCCCCAGGTCCCTCTGCACTGCAGCATGTTGTAATTTCTCCCCATTCAAATAATATTCCCTTTTACTGTTTTTTTTTCCCCAAGTTGGATGACCTCACATTTTCCGACATTGTATTCCAAACCTTAGCCCATTCGCTTAACCTATCTAAATCTCTTTGCAGCCTCTCTGTGTCCTCTACACAACCCACTTTCCCACTAATCTTTGTGTCATCTGCAAATTTTGTTACACTACACTTTGTCCCCTCTTCCAGGTCATCTATGTATATTGTAAACAGTTGTGGTCCCAGCACCGATCCCTGTGGCACAACACTAACCACCGATTTCCAACCTGAAAAGGACCCATTTATCCCGACTCTCAAATTCAGGCTCATTTCTATATCGAAATTAAAAGCTGGTGATAACGGGACAGGGAGAATGGGTTGGGTTAGTTTTTACAAAACTGCACATCTTTGTTTAAAAGCAGCAGGAATTGATACTGTGTTGTCTGGGGACTGCTGAAGGAAGGGAAGGCACATCAGACACTGATGTGCCTTCTCTATTTCTCTAGTTTGTAATCATCCCGCTGCAGTTTATGCAGGGCTCTAAAAAGAACTGGACCCAGGACCGGGATCCTGGAGCTTGGTCTGCACTGCACTGTGCAATATGGGAGAGACAGCACAGCCACAAACTATGACAAAATCATATGTGAGGGAGCTGGAATTGGCAGGATCTTCACATTATAACATCCTAGTGCCCTCAGAATTGTTGATCTTTGAAATAATGCAATTGACGACATATGGCGGTTCACTCAGGTCATGAGTAGTAAAGCTAATAAGTCATGTGAAAAATTACTTCATATTTTCATATTTAAATGACTGAAATCATAGTTAAGTACCTATGTTCAGGCTGAAACTAATAGGGCTGGATTTTCGGCTTCCTTGCGCCTGTGTTAGCGCCCCGGAGAGGCAGTTAAGGATGTTTCTAGGCATTACAGTTTTTACCACCCGGTCGGCTAAATTCGGCTCATGGTTTGCAGCGGCGCAAAGACTTACCGCACCGTCCTCTAGTTTTACTGAGATCATGATGTCAATCGTGCAACGCTCTGCTAATGCTCTGGATGCAAAATTAGGCCCTATTGCCTCACTAAACGCCCGACCAGGGAAATGTCTGAAAAGCTAGGCATTCCTCGGGTGCAGCAGGCGGCATATTTAAATGGAGGGAGAAGGATCCTACATCACAGGTCACATTGACTGCAACGGTTGCACACAGCAAGCTGCGTCAAGATCCGACTTGAAAGCGGCAGTTTTATCTGCCATTACAGTTTCTTTTCAACTTCAGTGAGAGAATTTAATGGGGGCATTACTAGTTTGTTAGCGAATCATGCTCCATTCTATTGCCAGGCAGCGTCAGGTTAGAAGAAGGGCTCTTGACCATGTCGACCCATGGATGAGGAGACGTCAAAGACATCTGGGGAGGAAGGCTTACCCTCCATGGGTTTACAGGCACCAATGCTCATCCCTCCAGCTCTCTGATAAGCAGAATGTGAGAAGGCTGCACTTCCAAAAGGAAGTGCGGACAGAGATATGCCATCTCCTACAGGCAGACCTACAACCTTCCAGGCCAGCAGGACTACACTGCCCATCGCAGTGAAGGTCACTGTGGCGCTGGCCTTCTACGTCTCCGACTCCTTCCAGGCAGGAGCAGGGGACATACACAGCATCTCTCTACGCTACACATCGCTGCATTTGGCACGTCACAAAGCCTCTGTTTGCTTGCAGAATGGACTTCATAAAGTTCACAATGAGCAGGGACATCCAGAATGACCAAGCATTTGGGTTTGGCAGAATTGTGGGCTTCCCGAGAGTCCAAGGAGCCATTGACTGCACACCCGTGGCCTTGCGAGCACCATTCCACAATGCAGAGGTATTCAGAAACTGAAAGGATACCACTCCCTAAACATCCAGCTGGTGTGCGACCACACTCAGCACATCATCGCAGTGAATACCTGCTATCCAGGGAGCACACATGCTGCTTTCAGCTTGCGTGAGAGCAGTGTCTCACGAATGTTTCAGTGACAAAGGGAAGGGCGCAGCTGGCTGCGCAGGGACAAAGGATACAGCCTAGCCACCTGGCTCGTGATCCCCCTCCGCAACCCCACCACAGAAGCTGAGCAGCGCTGCAATGAGAGCCATGCAGCCACCCGCCACATCATTGAACAGATAATTGGGGTGCTCAAACAGCACTTACGATGCCTGGACTGCTCTAGAGGCAGCCTTCTATATTCCCCTCAACACGTCTCCAAATTCATTGTGGTGTCCTCAACATGGTCATTATGAGGGGCCAGGCATTGCCAGTGGGGACTGCACTCCCACCTCAGGAGGAGGAGGACAAGGAACAGGGTCCTGGCGAGGCCCCATGACATCACCAAGCTAGAGCATAGCTTGTGCCTGCGATGCGATCGCTGCTGCACCCTCACCTATGGCATGCACCACACACTCTGGAACGCTGCTGGAGGCCACCTGCCCTTTGAGTGGGCAAGAGTGGCCTCGCTGGACAATGCGTGAGGCGGCCTCCACAACACTCACAGCAAGTTTGTCTCTGCTCTTGGGGATCTGAACCAATGCACCCATGAGTTCATGGTTCATCTCTGTGTTCTAATTGGACATTGCCACCAAGTCCAGGTCCACATCTGCATGTTCTTCAGCAGGACTGCAGTGCCGACTCACCCTCCGGACAGCTGACACCCGAACTTCCCTTCCCGCTCAGCGTTGCTGTACGCCACTGGGGCCAGGAGCCTCAGTCCACAAACCATTGAAAGCCGCCTTCAGGGGAGGGGGCAGGGTGATATCAGGAAGGTGGCATTGGACATGTATATGTAAAGGGACCACGCCACTTCATATCAGGGGTCAAGGAAGTCACATCAGTCGCAAGTTCCATTCACATATCCTCACTACCCGAAGGGGGTTCGGCATCGCCCCCGGCCACTGTGCAATCTGGGGGGCCCATGAGGGCCAAGACTCGCAGCTCCACTTCGGTGAGCTCAGAACTCCAGCTGTCCACCTCCTGTTTGTCGTTGCTCCCTTCTGTTATGGGAGAGCTTGGCCTGCAATAAGAGCAAGAAGAAGGGTTTAATGAGGGTCCACCTCCTCTTGTGCCACATGTGCCTGCCATAGTTCAATAGCTGCCACAGTGTGGACGTGTCAATGTGTTCAGTTCAATCTGTGTGACTGTTGACTGAGGTTTTTCAGAGTGGGTGGAGGTGAGAGATCGGTAGCATAGCAGCTTAGGGTGATGTTTGGAAAACGCATAACAGTGAGAGTGGAGTTCGAGGAGACTTGACAATGATTGGGGGACAAGAGGGTTCGTGCATCCTGAATGCAGAGGGAATGTGAGCCTCCAGCTTTCTACTGGATTCAACAACCCACACCATGGTCTGTAACAAACTGAGAAGGGGCAGCTCCATCAAAGACTTAACATTATGTGAGACAGTGATCTTGCAAGCATGGCAGGCCGACATAAATGTGAAGGTACTCACCCTGACGATCCTTGTGAGGTCATTGAACTTCTTGCTGCATTGTATGCCAGTTCTGACCACCGTGTCTGCTGTTGACACCTCCTGGGCTATCTCCCTCCGTATCCTCTTGAAGATGCTGGGCACGAGCCTCCTTCCAGCCACCAGATGGAATTCGGCCCAACTCCTCTCTATATGGCCTGCACTAACGCCTCAGCAGCCACTGGACGAATCACCGAGCACGTTATCTGCCCTCTTGCTGCGCCATCTCTCCCGCTGTGTTGGAAGTGAGCCGGGCCGTCTGCACATGCGCGAAGGAAACCACCATGCCCTGAAGCACCGTCTGTGCCCAGGAAAATTTAAACGTGTCTGCACTTGCGCAAATTTTGAAACGTTTTTACCGCCGCGATTTTCAGCAAAAACTTACTTGTGTAACACTTGATTTTGTGCCCCCGATTATCAAAGCTTTTTTTGCCAAATTTTTTAGATGAGGGTGCAAACTTTTCCCAGGTGGTACCACAACTGCCCCGCTGCCATTAACGCCCCGAAAACACAAAAGCCGAAAATCCAGTCCATAGTATCAGTGAAAGCCAGTACACTGAGTGGTTGGAGGTGTACAAGGGGAGATGTGAGCCTCACCAATGCAGTTCAGGCCAGGCAAATAACCTCCAGCACTGGGATTTCTTTTTTCATTATTGCAGATTGGTCTCTTACTCGGGGCCAAGGAGCTCATAATTAGGAGGGTACTGGAGTTTCCATACAACATGGGCAGACAGTCACTGGAGATGTGGAGCTTTACACCCACATGCTCCATTAAAATGAGACCTTGCAAACTCCAGTAAGGCCAATGCTGGATGTCAGCCATGCTCCCGGAATAACTGCTGAGACTGTGGGCCCAAGTTTGCCCAGGAGTTGCTCCGTTTTTTTTTGGAGCAACTAGATTTTTTTGGAGTATCTTAAAAATCGCAATTCTGCTCATTTAATTTGCTCCAGTGGAAGTGAGTTAGTTAGGTTTTTTTTTATTCGTTTTTTTTTCAAAAGGGGCATTACTGGCCACTTACGCCTGTTTTGGCCATTTAAGCAAGTTTAGACAGCTAAAAGTTACTAAGTTACTCCAAACTAACTTAGGCCAGTGTATGTGGTCACTTGTGGCTGCACAGAAAAACCTTGTGGTGAGTTAAGAAATCAGCGCAGATAGCCAGAGATTGGGGGGAGGGGGTGGGTTGGGCTGCGGGAAGGGAAGTGAGAGGACCTTGCAAAGCACTAAACGCCTTCACAACAACATTAAAGAAGCATAAGTGCATTTAAAGCACCATTCACTAAACAAAGCACAAAAATAAGCATTCAATAACACATTAAACAATACAAGAAAGCTGAGAGGACCTGCACCAAGCACCAAGACTTACAAAGCACTAAACAACTCGATTAAAAATGGATTGGTAAACTAGCAAATACATTAAAGCAAGTCCTGTAAATAAGAGTTTCAGCCAAACTATTTTACAGAATTCCTTTTGAAAGCAGATGAAGAGTAAACTTGAATGTAAATCAAATAAGAATTTAGGACCACACAATCAATCAATCAATAAATAAATAAACAAATAAAAAATAGAAGTCCTACCTTCAGCAAAGCTTTACTACAGAAAAACACTAGCAGCTGGGTACTGTTGCACAGAGCCTATAGCAAGCTCTGCACACTCTGGCCGCCGATGAGGGAGCCCATTCAGCCAGGGCTAGGGGCGGCGTGCTTCGGGCCCCTCCCACACAGCCTGCAGCACACGCACACAGATTCTGGAACGAGGAGCTACCGCATGTGCGCGCATGTGCAGAGGTCCTGGCACTGTTTTCAGTGCCGGGACCTGGCTCCGCCCCCCACTGCTTGTGTTGCACCATGCCAAGGCCTATGACGTTCCAAGGAGTGGGGAGAATACCGAGGTAAGTTTTCGGCGCCGTTTTTCGTCTACAAAGTCAGCGCACCTAGCCCTGTGACACGAGGAATTTCAGGATCAGTCAGTCAGTTTAAGAACAAAATGGAGCATTAGGTGAATTGAATTATTTGACAAGCAAAAGTTCACATTGCATCCAGGTCTCACATTTCTCTTCATGCTTTGACCATGTAGAATTTGATTAGCTCATAATTTACAGATCAAACGACCTGGCTTGGTCGCATAGTCGATTCATCTCAGACCTCTTAAAATGGGCAAGAGAAGTCACTCTTGGTCAGTTTATTGTATTTGCCATTCCTCTGTCACAGTCAATGGGATCTCTTTTCAGCTGAAGCAAGTTGAAGCCAATTTTTAAATCACATGTACCCTATCTGGGCTCTCCTTTAGCTAAAGGGGAGGGTGGTTTTGACGCTCCAGCGTGATGATGTGATCAACGCGGCGCTGATGCCTTTCAGTGTCGCTCATTCCGACCCGCCCCCACTTCCGCCCCGATGATGAGGCCACTTCCGCCCCACTCCAAAAAAAAAAGCACAAAGTGCTGAATTTCTCCGGATTGGTCGGCCCATGCATTGGGGCGACCGGAACACTTAAGAGTGGTAGGGCAGGTTAGGACAGTGGGCAATTACGGCCCTGAAAGGTTTAAACCCCCTCTCATCTTAATTGCAAGACTAAAGATGTAATTTTGTTTCCTTCTCACTGTCGTCTCTAGTCCTGGAAAGATGCCAGATTGTATTGTTGCAGTTATACAGAACTGATGTGAAATACTAAATGTATATATGTTTAATTCTCCAAATGCTTTAATACCAAAACTGTTAATGCTAAATAACCATTATTCTTACTTTGTATTTTCCCAGGAGTAGCAGCCATTGCGGGAGCGTTTACAGAGCAGATAATAAGGGACATGGCTTCATTTAATAAACGTCCAATTATTTTTGCTTTGAGTAATCCTACCATCAAGTCAGAGTGCACAGCAGAGCAGTGTTATCGCCTGACAGAAGTAAGAAGTCTACATTATATTTGCTACTTCAAGCCACGAACTCAATTTATTCAAAGACAAGTTTTGCAGCAGCGGTGGATGAGATTTGCATTTTTTGTGGGGTAGATTAGTTTTAAATTTGTGTGGGTTTCTTCCCAGGTGATGTAGCCTGCAGTACATGCCTCTGAGCTTTTTGAGAATTCTTTAAACAATAGCCTATTCATCTGAATTGATATAATTTTATAATCTCTCAAAACAGTCTCAGTCTCCTGTGTTGACACTGCTCCTCACTGCGCTCTGATTGGATAAGTCTGAAAAAAGATTAATTTCTTGCACAATCTCAAGTTACATAGGGTTTAATTTGATGAAATATAGTTTTGTTTTTATTCTCTCTCCAATCACTTGCACCTGGATTATTTTAAAATAAGGTAATAATGGTAATTGAATCAGGATAAGGATATTTATTCTGCATTCAGAGAGATTACATATTGCCTACGCTTGACATTCTGCACTTATACAAATTCTTAATTAATAATTCCATCTGTTCCAATGCTTTTCTTGTACAATGTATTCTGACAAGAAAAATGCATAGCCAGAATACAAAAATAGTGTGCATTTCCTTGATTAGTATATTAATGAATATATTTGATCAATATCTGCAGGGCCGTGGAATATTTGCCAGTGGCAGTCCATTTGATCCTGTGACCCTTCCTGATGGTCGCACCTTTGTCCCAGGTCAGGGTAACAATGCCTACGTTTTCCCTGGAGTCGCACTTGGAGTTATCACATGTGGAGTGAGGCACATAAACGATGACATCTTCTTAACTTCAGCTGAGGTTTGCGTAAATCCACATTCCACCGCGCTGAGGTCTCTCTAAGGACCCACTCTGAAGTCGTATGGCTTTGCTATTATTGTGTTTTATATCATGTTTCTCTTCTACTAAAATTTTTGATCTTTTTCAATTTTGTTTTTTAATTTGTAATGCAGGCTCTCCACAGAAATTCATTGTATAAAAATGGGCAAATGTAAGCCAGCTGTAAAACCTTGTAGAAAAGGACATTAATTCTTTGGGGGAGAAATTGGGTGCATTTGCGTCCACATAACGGGGCGCATATGAGTTAACAACCGGACGCTGCGCTGTTAACAACTCCCGTCATATTGGGCGGGAGCTACAGCGTTGCGCCCGATCTTTTGCGGCTGGAGATCGTGACGTCATCGCGTTCGCATCGCCCCGTTAGCGCCCCGGCCCCAAAATTGACTTTCGCCCCCTGCAGCAGCGCTGGGTAATAACAGCTGCAGGGCGCATGTCTCGGGCGGCCAGCCACTACCGGGGCGAACATTAATGGTGAGGTGGCCAAGTGGGGAAAAAAAAACTTACATTGTTGTTGCCGCTCCTGATCCTGTTTCTTCGTGGAGTCCTGGCCGCAATCGTTCAGCCCGGCACTCTACTTGAGTGCCGGGCCGATTGCGTGGCACCTCTCCCTTTAAGTGAGGTAGGGGCTCCTCGGACACAGCAGTGCTGTGCAGCACATTGCGTAGTGCTGCTGAGGCGTCCGCCCCATTAGCTCCCCAGAAAGGAAATGAAGCGCTTGATTTAGCGCTCCATTTCCTTTCGGGGGGCGGTAACCCAAATTTATCGAGAGGAGCGAGACTTCAGCACCTGGAGCTAAGTCTCGCGCCTCTTGACTGTTACCGCCCCCAAACGGGGCAATATTAAATTTCTCCCCCTTTTTTTAAATTAAAGAAAACCAACAAATATTGATAATAAACCAGATATATGATAGAGGTGAATTAGTGATGCTGTCATAGTAATTGTAGATGTTCCCAGTTCACTTGTTATGCTGCATGAATCCTAGTTGTGTTGATTCGAGGTTTTTTCTTTGCCCAGGTTATTGCTGAATTAGTGACAGACAAGGATCTTGCAGAAGGACGTCTATACCCACCGCTGAGCACCATAAGAGATGTTTCATTCAAGATTGCTACGAGGGTATGAAAATATTTTCGTTTGTTAAAGACAAATTAAACCGTTGCACTTGCAAAGGGCTACTGTAATTTCTGTGGATGTGGTGAAGCAGTAGCCCCAAGACATGGCAGAGTTTTAGGGACAAACAATCCGGGATTGTTTCTTTTCTTTGTTCATTTATTTTAAGCAGTAGTTATAATTTTCAACTGGATCACTGCAATTCTGGATCAGTCAATGGAGCAAAAACAAATGCAGAGATGAACTAAAAGCTTTTATGCAAACTTGTGGCTATTATTGGTAACAATCTCTGGGCAAAAAGTATTCTTTGTTAGGTGGAACAGAAAGAAATAGAATCTGGGATTGTTCCTATTGACAGGCACATGTGGTGCGTATATTTAAAAAGCATGCAAGTAGAACCTAGAAATTATAAGCCAGTAAATTTGATGTGATAAGGAATTAAAAGAGATGCATAGTACAATCATTTAGGAAGACCAGTAGTTCTTAGGTTGTACAGATTGCTGTTAAGTAAGGTCCTATCCTGTGGAATTAGCAGTCGCATTTTACGCTGGATTGTAAATTGTTTGCATTCACATAGCCAGCTGTGGGTTGAGGTCCAGTCAGTTGTCGAAACCAATGTAATCAATGTTTAGACAGTCGGTGTGGACTGGTTGCCGCGGAGGGGCCTATATTTTGTATATTGCCCTACTTTAGATTTGGTGCAGTGTAGTTGTCTGCCCCATCCGTTTTCCCACCGCGTCGTGCACGCGCCGATCCCTTACCAACCGGTGGCGACCCGCTTTCCCAAATTGCCCTCTGAGAAATTGTCCCGTGTGGAATTGCCCTGCGGGAGCAGCGCCACCAACAGCTTTTTCTGTTGGTACCCTTTTGTGTGGCTGGGCAGCACGGCCACACTTAAAGGGGAGGTGGTGCTGCCAGCAACTCCCATTTTATTTTTAATTATAACCGCGGGTTCGGCCGGGCCGCCAACAGGCAGCCTGGCACCCCCTCTTGGGTGCCAGGCCACTAGCCCTGCCGAAACCCTTCCTGGTTGGCCAGTGTTTGCCACTAAAGTGGCTGCATAGTTCGCAGCGGTCCTCCCCTTTAACTAAAGGGGAGGGAGGTTGTGACGCTCCAGCAGGATGTCATCATTAGTGTGGTGCTGATAACTTAGAGCATCGGCCACTCCAACCGCCCCCCCCACACTTCTGCCCCGCTAGTGGCGGGTACTCTGACCCGATGAGGAGACCACTTCTGCCCCGCTCTTAAAAAAAAAGCAACAAAGACTTGAATTTCTCTGGATTGTCCGCCTCATGCATTGGGACGGACGGAACCCTTCGAAATCAGTAGGTGCACCCCATTTTATGGTGGAGGGCAATTTCGGTCCTTTGTCACCATCTTTATTAATGATTTGGATGAAGGCATCAGGAGTGCAGCCCTTAAGTTTGCTGATGACATTAAGGATTGTGCAGAATTTAGAACTTCAGCCAAAATAAATAGACTGCAGGCTGATTTAGATACATTAGGGAAATGGGCCAGGGTGTGGGGAATGTCAGCAATAACAGCATCATCATTTATATAGCACTTTTAATGTAGAAGTCGTCCCAAAGTGCTTCACCAAGGATTAATTTTTAAAAATGACACTGAACCAAAGAAGGTTGGTGACCAAAATCTTGGGTCAAAAAGGGAGCTTTAAGGAGTGTCTTAAAGAAGGAGAGGGAGATGATGAGGCAGAGGACATGAGAGAGAGAATTCCAGAAGTGGGACCAAGGTGGCTGGGCACAGCTGCCAATGCCGGGGCAAAGCGAGGAAGGGGGTTGCACAAGAAGCCAGATTTACAGAAACTGAAAGTTCAGGGACAGAGGATTGTCGGGCAGGAGGAGGTTTCAGAGATGGGAAATGGCAAGGCCATGTAAGGGTTTAAGTATGAGCATGAGAATGTGAGGCACTGGGGGACTAAAAGTCAATGTAGGTGGGCAAGGACAGGGGTGATGAGCGAACAGTGGCACTTTTTAATATTGCAAAAATATGCAATGATAGTGCCACTGACAGGGGTAACAGCTAATGCAGCTATTTATGTGGTTTCAATACACATGCACCTCACAAACCAAATTTAACGCACGCACTCGAAGAGGCCTGGCAAATGTCGGTTCTTGGCATGTGCCGATAACCGGATTTTGCGCTCTTGTCAAAATTTCTTGACAGATCGCACACATCTGCGGGAGAAGGACATTCACAGGCAGAGAATTGGGCTATTTGCCTATAGCCTACTTTTACCAGCGTAAGAGTTTTAAACCATAGAAAAATGTAATGTTATTTTTATATTAAAAACCCTGTCTATGAAGGTAAGTTTATTTTTAACACTATTAAACTTTTTTTTAATACATTTTTTTCAAACAATTTAATGCAATTTCTATTAATTTTAAAAGAGTGGTTTTTTTTCTTTATGTTTGTGTTATGCTCGGAGCTCCCATTACTATGAATGAGAACACTACATTGTGATTGGTGGTCCAGACCCACATGATCCCAGGATTTGCATACAATCCTGGAAGACATGTTCCCATATGCTGGACTGCGAATCTGGGCCTTGGACCACAATCCTACATTCCTCTGGGACCATCAGGTATTTTTATTTTAAAAATTTTGCCGGAGGCGTTCGCCCGCAGGAAGCCTCCGAATGCAATTTTCCCCCAATATGTAATAGAGGTGTAACCCAGCTGATCGGCTGTGGCATCGCTCATGATAGGTCACTGCTCAGTGTATTATTCTACTAATAATAAAGTGGAGCTGTGTTCTTTTAATGGCACAAACTTAATTGTTAGGTAAACATAGGTTGAACTGAAATGGAGTTTAATTGTCAGAGAACTTTGCAGCTATACAAGTTTCAGATTACAGCTCAGAAACACCACGATTAATTTACATCTGTAAAAAAATATGATGTCGAAGCTCTAGAGAAACAGTTTTTAGTATATTAAATAACACATGTTTGCTGATTTATTTGATTAATTATCAGTCACCCATTAATAAGGGTCTAGGTATCAGACCGATGAGGAACTTCCTTCAGCCAAAGAAACATTACTCTCGGGCCTACCAAAGAGTCCACACCCCTTTCCATATCTTGAGGTTCTTTGTGACATACATGAGAGAAGTCACCGGGAAGGGACTCAAACAATGGACTGAACAGGGACAGAAACCTAAACAAAAAAAATTGAGGATTGCTAGTCCTTGGAGATTTGCTAGATGGTGCAGTGCACAGAAATGGGCCTCTAAACCACCCACACGCATATCCTACTGGTCAATTATGGAGTAGCATTGATGATAGTTGTCAAAAAGTCTGTGTCCTGCCTAATGTTACCCACATTCTTTGTGCCTCTGTACATCGATTCAAATTTTCAGTGAAGAAATACATCACAAATTATCTTTCTGCCCAGATAGCTGGTTTTAAATCCTGCAGTTACACAAATACTGTTCTTTTGGATGTTATTGTCTTTAATATATTTAATAGAAAGTTTGTGTAAAAATCTATCAATTGCGGTGCATATTGTATTTAATGGAGGATATCTTCAATTTTAATAATGTGGCGGTTGCAAATTCCAAGGGTATCTTCAACATTTTCTCAGGTACGGTGCTGCTGGTTACTTCAGCTCTGATTGTGCCTTTATTTCCCAATGATTAATCATATGACAGTGGATCCTGAGCATTTAACAATAGGATCTCATGATTTGAACTGGATATTATGTCTTTCACACATGCCCTCACACGTACTTCTCCAATCTTTCAATAGATAGATTGATGCACACTTTGGTGAACTAAGGCCAGATACAAATCATTATGCTGTTTTACAGACAGCAAGTGAACATAGGGAGTAACAGTTGGAAACAAACCTCATTACTTCACTTAATTTCACTTCTTTTTCTGAAGAATGAGAACAAAATAGCCCTGTCCCTATTGTGGGTTTGATTTTGACATTACCTTTCTTCTAACTGGAAAAAATTGGCCTCCTACATCTTAGTTTAAAGCCCATGGCTCACGCCTGCTCCTCACAGTCTCCTCTTTAAACCTGGCTGATGGCTCATGTGACTTTTTTCTCCTTTTCTCTTCCTACATTCACAGGAAGCAGATGTGGTGGGGGGGGGTGCCTCTGACTACGTCCCATTCAGCAATTTGCGAGTAGGCCTGTCAACCAAATTGATGACCCCCTTTCACAAGACAATCTTCTCAGAGGATACCTCATGCTGGGCTTGTATGAATCGAATCACCTGCATCATATAGTTGTGGATGTTTTGTTGAACATTCTGAGATGCAATCACAAATACCTTACTATCCCTGGTAGTTGTGGAAATCTCAAATTTGAACACTCAATTCCCTATTCCCCCACCCCATCCCACCCAGCCTGAGACTGCAGCCTGTAGCTTTTTAAACTTGTGCGAATTCACTTTGTTTTAAAACAAAACATTTACACATGCCTCATTCCCAAACCTTTTCCATGAAAGAAAAAATGGTCAAAAATCCCGATACATTACAGTGGGGTTAATGCTTTTAAGAACATAAGAATTAGGAGCAGGAGTAGGCCATACGGCCCCTCGAGCCTGATCCACCATTCAGTAAGATCTTCGACTTCAACTACACTTTCCCGCCGGATCCCTGTATCCTTGGATTCCTCGAGAGTCCAAAAATCTATGAATCTCCGCCTTGAATATACTCAACTTAAATTTCGTGACAACTGTTTAGCTGTCTAAGATTTATTTTTTCTTGTAGATTGTGGATTACGCCTATAAAAATGACCTTGCTGCCTGGTACCCTGAACCCAAGGACAAAGAAGCATTTATTCGTGCCCAAATCTACAGCCCTGATTATGATTCCTTCATATTGGATAACTACAAATGGCCTAAAGAAGCCATGGAAATCCAGAAAGTGTAATTATTTGTGCCAATTTAGTCATTGACTAGAATATTTGTTATCAAAGTCTGGGAACCCTAATCACAAGTCCAAATATAATGCCTTCGGAAGTGATTATTGCATTGCTTTAAAAAAAACAGTACAATTACTGTTCCAAAGCGAGTTGCTCTCATTTATTAATTTCAAATCAGCAAATGTTCTTCAGTGACAGGTGCACAGCAGTAATCCTGTGAGAGTTTATTGCTTTTTTTCATATCATTATTTTCTATCTTGCAGAAATTATTTAGTGTTTTATCTTATTAATGTTTGCTCGTTTTAAACAAATATTGATGCCATTTGAACAATTTGAATAGGTATGTTATCTCTGCACTACATTACAATTATGACAAAGATCAAAAGACAGGTAATGAAAAAAGGCATTTAATTGCCTGGAGGCTCTGGGTTCATATTCACTGAACTGTATAATCTTACACAAGACACATAGCTATGGCGGCATTAGCGTTTTGCACAAAATAAGTTAAATTCCTTTTCTAAACATGGTAACCATTGTCTCTAGAGTCACGTTCATATTGCTGCACTTTTAGTTTGGATTTCTGTTTTTCTTCGATCTACTAGTCTGCCTTTGGGATAAAGGAGTCTAATTTAGTAGTGTAAACAACGGATAGATGTCGGTCTCTCGGAATCTAAGCTAAAACTGTGCCTGTATTTAAACAACTTAGAAGTTCTCCAGATGAAAATTGGAGACCTGGGTAATAAAGTAATTAGTGCATTAACCTTTCACCTTTAGAAGCTGGGTTGAATCAAATCCAGGTTAGTTGACCAAAAGTCATCTGTCCATGATGGAAAGGTTTCCATGGGAAATGATTTAGGACAGGATCAACCCAGTTCCTCGTTGACGTTGGCACTCAAATTGATAATCTTCCACGGGCCATTAAGAAGTTTTCAGTGGGAAATTGGAAATTACTTGGTTGCAGTAGCAATGCTTTTCTGAAATTGGACCCAAATCATGTTGAAAGAACTTTACTCAGCATCCAGCCTGTGCTATACCCAACCTGGGAGTGCATGGTGCTGTTTTCATTACTCTCATTGAGAAATTAGGTATCCCATCTCCCAATACTGAGATTCTGCACTTTGATGAAATTAAGAAAAGAAAAAATCTCAAAATCTAAGGGTGTGTTTAGCCACCTAATATTTTGAGAAAAGATACTCTTATTTTTGTTCTGTGGGCATGCTGATCTGACACTTGTATTACTTGTGTGTGTCAGTTGAAAACATCAGGAAGCTAAGCTGTGTTTTATTTTGAATATTTGTTGCTGAAATATTTTATATATTTCCCTGCAGCATACCGAAATTTTTTCATTTATCTTTGGAAGGTTTGAGGTATCATTGTTCTGATTGTAGAATAAAAGTGAACCAAGAATCTTGTATATGCTTTGTAAGAGAACAATAAATCATCGTCTGTAAATCCATTGCTGTTCTTTATTACTGGTGACCATAACGCAGAGCTATTGCTATGGTGACGAACTACCTCCATAAACTATAAAACCCTTAACTGTTTGACTACACACAAATACTTACTTTCTTTATAAAGGCTTTAACATAAACTGGAATGTAGGGATGCTTCTCTGTCCTGGGCCGCAACCTGTGTTGACAGTGAAATTTGTTATTTGGAATGCCCTACATAGTATTACTGAAGCTCAACATATTTTAGACATAATAGTCTTGTTGGCCAGTGCTGCTAGTGCAGGGCTATGTTAAAACTAGGGTTAATTACTTTTATCTTCAAATATCTTTTGGCATTGCCATCATAGTACTCTTCAAAGAGCAAGTGTCACTCTTAACATGCAATAGCTTGTTCCTCTAAACTTGAAAGTGCTTAATGCCTATTATTTGAAGGATGATTTTTAAAAACTGTTGCTAATGTTATAGAAAAATGGGTTTGTTTCAAGTGGAAAAACATAGAAATATTATTGATTTAGTTTGATTTTCCTATTTTCTAGTCTTTTTTGAAAAAATGTTCAAAAAAGCATATATGTATCCATCTCGTGATATGTCCCGATGCCAATCTCAAACTAATGACTTAGGGGTGATTAATAGCTGCCAGGTATGTGTATCTGAGTTTTCTCTCTCTCTTTATTTCACATATCTGAAACTAGTGTACATATCAAGTCACACGGCATTTAGTACTAACTTGCATTCATATAACACCTTTAATGTTGGAAAATGCCCCGTAGCACTTCACAGAGGCATAAATGGATGCTGTGCCAATGAAGGAGATATTAGGATGGGTGACCTCATCATCATAGGCAGTCCCTCGGAATCGAGGAAGACTTGCTTCCATTTCTGAAGTGAGTTATTTGGTGGCTGAACAGTTCAATACGAGAGCCACAGACCCTGTCACAGGTGGGACAGATAGTTGTTGAGGGAAGGGGTGGGTGGGACTGATGGGTTACCTGAAGCTTGGTCAAAGACCTGGGTTTTAAGCAGGGTCTCCAGGAGGAGGGGGAAGTATGCAATTCTAGACCATGGGCCTAGGCAACTGAAGGCACAACTGTCAATGGTGGGATAAATGGAGGATGGATAAATGGAGGATGGGGGATGCGCAAGAGGCCAGAATCAGAGGAATGGAGAGGTCGATGGGATGGTTGTAGCCCTTACCTTGTAGAGGTCACAGAGCTAGGAAGCAGTAAGGCCATGAAGAGATTTTAACATGAGGATGGGAATTTTAAAATTGGGGGACTGGGAAACAATGTAGGGCAGTGAGGACAGGGATGATGCGCCAGCAGGACTTGGTGTGGATTAGGACACTAGCAGCAGAGTTTTTCACAAGCCAAAGTTTACAAAGGGTGCAAATTTGGAGGCTGGCTAGGAGAACACTGGAATAATCGAGTCTGGAGATAACCAAGGCATGGATGAGAGTTTCAGCAGTAGGTGGACTGAGGTAGGGGCAATGGAGAGCAAGATATGGAAGTGGAAGAAGACAATCTTTGCGGTGGAGTCTGAATATCGGACAAGCAGTCTGGGAACACAAAGGAAATGGAGGAGTCAGGAAAGGTGGAGCGGTAAAGCTGGCATGTAGAAGCTGACCACATCTCCGCAGATGTTATCGGCAAGAGGCAGTGTATAGATGAGGAAGAGAAGGAAGACAAAAATAGATTCTTTGAGAACTCTACAAGCAACAATGTGGGACTAGAAGAGAAACCATCGCTGGAGATGCTCCGACTACAATTGGCTAGGTTAAAGTGGAACTAAGAGAGGACTTTCCCACCAAGCTGGACAACAGAAAGGTGTTGGAGGAGGATGATGTGGTCAAGCGTGGCAAAGACTGCAGGTAGGACGAGGAGGGATAATGCAAAATGAACATGGAGGATGTGGTTTATTACATTGGTCAGGAAGGTTTTGACGCTATGGGAGGAGTGGAAACCTAATTGGAGAGATCCAAACAGGTGAGTTGCAGGAATGATGAACACGGATTTGGGAGGCAACAGCATGTTCAGAAACTTTGTAGATAAAAGAAAGGATGGCTATTGAGTGGTAATTTGCAAGAATAGAGGTGTCAAGGGTACCTTTTATGAGCAAGTTGGTGATAATGGTGGTTTTAAAAGGGAGATAGTATCTGAGAAGAGGTAACCATTTACAATGTCCGCTTGCATGGGGGCTAGGAAGGAAAGTTGGGTGGTCAACCTTAGTTCGATGGGAATCGGATCAAGGGAGTCGGAGGTGGTTCTTGTGAACAAGAAGAGCTCAGAGAGAGCATAGAGGTAATGGGAGAGAAGCTAGAGAGAGAGACCCAGGTTAGAGCAGGAGAAGCCTTGGGACAGGTTTGATGGGCAAGGTGAAGCATCAGAGGCAGATAATCACATACTTGTTGACATAAAAGTCCACGAGCTCTTCACACTTGTTGAAGATGAAGATGAAGGGAGCAGGGATTTAAGGAGATAGTTGGTAGTGGAGATAAGAAGGGGGTTATCTTTGCTCTCCAGGATGATCTGGATGGTTAAGAAAAATAACTTGCATTTATATAGCACCTTTCATAGCATCACAGCATCCCAAAGCAAATGAAGGTCTGACTGCATATCATCTCCATCACAAAGACTGCCTACTTCCATCTCTGTAACAGTGCTGTCCCTGCCACTGCCTCCGCCCATTTGCTGCTGAATTCCTCATCCATGCTTTTGTTACTTCTGCAGTCCTGCCACATCCAGTCGTGAATGGTAGTTGACAGAGGAGGAGGCTCCATGGACATCCCCATCCTCAATGATGGCAGAGTCCAGCACACGAGTGCACAGGTCAAGGCTGAAGTGTTTGCAACCATCTCCAGCCAAAAGTGCCAAGTGAATTATCCATCTCAGCCTCTTCATGAGGTCCCCACCGTCACAGAAGGCAGTCTTCAGCTAATTCGATTCACTCCACGTGATATCAAGATACGGCTGAGCGCACTGGATACAGCAAAGGCTATGGACCCCGACAACATCCCGGTTGTCGTGCTGAAAACTTGTGCTCCAGAACTAGCCACGCCTCTACCCAAGCTGTTCCAGTACAGCTACAACACTGACACCTGGTAATGTGGAAAGCTGCCCAGGTATGTCCTGTCCACAAAAAGCAGGACAAATCCAATCCGACCAATTACCGCCCCATCAGTCTACTCTTAATCATCAGCGAAGTGATGGAAGGTGTCATCAGCAATGCTATAAAGCAGCACTTACTCATCAATAATCTGCTCACCAATGCTCAGTTTTGGTTCCGCCAGGACCACTTGGCTCCAGATCTCATTATAGCCTTGGTCCATACATTGACAAAAGAGCTGTATTCCAGAGGTGAGCTGAGAATGACTGCCCTTGATATCAAGGCAGCATTTGACCGAGTGTGGCATCAAGGAACCCTAGTAACATTGAAGTCAATGGGAATCAGGGCAAAAACTCTCCCTAGGCTGGAGTCATACCTAGCACAAAGGAAGATGGTTGTGGTTGTTGGAGGGCAGTCATCTCAGCCCCAGGACATCGCTGCAGGAGTTCCTCAGGCAGTGTCCTAGGTCCAACCATGTGCAGCTGTGTCATCAATGACCTTCCCTCCATCATAAGGTCAGAAGTGGGGATGTTCGCTGATGATGGCACAGTGTTCAGTTCCATTCGCAACTCCTCAAATAATGAAGCAATCCTTGCCTGCATGCAGTGAGACCTAGATGACATTCAGCCTTGGGCTGATAAGTGACAAGTAACATTCGTGCCACACAAGTACCAAACAATGACTATTTCCAACAAGAGAGAGTCTAAACACTGCCCTCTGATATTCAACAGCATTACCATCGCTGAATCCCCCTCCACCAACATTTTGTGGGTTACCATTGACCAGAAACTTAACTGGACTAGCCACATAAATACTGTGTCTCCCCCTGACTCCCCAAATCCTTCCAACCATCTACAAGGCACAAGTCAGGAGTGTGATGGAATACTCTCCACTTGCCTGGATGAGTGCAGCTCCAACAACACTCAAGAAGCTCAACACCATCCAGGACAAAGCAGCCTGCTTGATTGGCACCCCATCCACCACCTTAAATTTTCTTTCCCTCCACCACTGGTATGATGATGGTGCACCGTGGCTGCAGTGTGTACCATCTACGAGATGCACTGCAGCAACTCGCCAAGACTTCTTCGACAGAACCTCCCAAACCTGCGACCTCTACCACTTTGAAGGGCAATGGACATGGGAACACCACCACCTGCAAATTCCCCTCCAAGTAACACATCATCCTAACTTGGAAATCTATCGCTGTTCCTTCATCGTTGCTGGGTCAAATTCCTGGAACTCCCTCCCTAACAGCACGGAAATACCTTCACCACATGACTGCAGCGGTTCAAGAAGGCAGCTCACCTCCATCATCTCAATGGCAATTACGGATGGGCAATAAATGCTGGCCTTGCCAGCGACGCTCACATACCATGAACAAATTTTTTAAAATGCAACATCACAAATGTAATGTACCTAAAGATGTTAGGACACGGGAAAAGGTTGATGTCCTATGTCACTTCTTCAAATGGCTCAACAAATGAAGTGAGTCTAGAGTTAATTTTAGGAGCTAATTCAATCATGGAATTCAGCTTTTATTTCTTAACTATTAATGCATCATGTACACAGATTATGATGTCATCTAACCTTTTGATTGGCTTCCTACCTTTGCAATTCATTAAAACGTGGCCATTGTTCTAAATATAATTCAAAATCATAAATGAAAGGATTTTTTCAAAAGAAAAATACTGTAATACTTGACAAGAATTATTGTGTTTATTATATCCTGACCTCCATGAGAGCATTGTGGCAAATTTAAAGTTATTCCACCTATTCATCATTATTATAGAAAAATTAGTCATTATATTTTCTACATTTGGCCTCCCTTTATAAGAAAAATTATTCTTGGGATACAAGTGATGTTGCCAAGGCTGCTTTTACTGCCCATTCCTGGTTGGGCTGAACAGATGATGGTGGGCCCTTCCATGAACTGCTGCAGGCCTTGTGATGTTGGTGCTCCCATAATGATGTTGGATGAGTAATTCCAGGATTTTACCCCAATGATAAAAGAGCAGTAGGATATGTCCAAATCAAGATACTGAGTGATTTAAATGAGAATCTGAAGATGATGATGTTCCCACAGCATTGATGCTCTTGTCCTTAGTGGTAGAGGTTACGGGACTGTGAGGTGCTGTCAAAATAAGCTTGGTGTGTATTGCTGCAGTGCATCTTGTAGTTTGTACATACCACAGCCACAGGGCGCCAGATATTGAGTTCTGTGGTAATCCCAATCAAGCCGACTGCTATGTCTGGGATAGTGTTGAGGTTTTAAAAATTTTGTGGCTGTATCCATTCAGCTAAGTAATGAATATTTTATCACTGCTGACATAAGCCTTGTAAATGGCAGCGAGGCATTGAGGAGTCAGGAGGTCAGCCACTGGTCAGAGAGCACCCAGCCTCTATCCTGCTCTTGTAGCCATAGTGTTGATATGACTGGTCCAATTAAGCTTCTGGTCATTGGTAAGACCTAGGATATTGATGCTGGGGGCCTCAGTGATGGTGCCATTGAAGGTCAGTTCAAGTTAGGCCTTTTCTTGTTGGAGATGGTCATTGCCCAGCACTTAATGCGGCACAAATGTTATCTGTCGCAGATTTAATCGTGGAATAAGCCTCTAACTTTATTTTTGAAAAATGTTCACTGAAAAAAGGCTGACTGTCACAATCCTTTATGCAATCAGTTTCAGTTTAGGCTAAAAACCTAATACAGCAGAGAGTGCAGCACTTTCTTGTGGTTATGGTTTTTGAAACAATGTCAAAAATGCAGTAATTTCAAGCTGAGCTAAGTGTTCACTAATTGAGTCTGTATTTGGTGATTATCCATTTCATTAACCTGTCAGTCAGTAACATTCAGCCAATTGGTTTTTCATATGCTACAAATCCTGGGATAATTCTGACCATTTCTGTGTTAAATAACATTTTACTATTAAAATGCTGATCGACAATACTACACTTGAGCAATCTTTTTTTTACTGATTTTACACATGAATACAAATTGTTCTTTCATATCCACCTTTTCTAATGATCAAAAAATCAGTCATACTTCACTCTTAGATTGTGAGTTTCTTTCATGGTATATGTGGGACACACTATGCTTGTGGCCAAAAGCTATATAAATGGAAATCAAAAGCTGCTTATACAATAGTGGTCAAGGTCAACTTTTTTTAATCACGATAAACATTTTCCATATAATTACTGATTGCCATAGCCCATGCAAGCGTAGCCATAGTTCAGTACAAAATATGATTAACATTTCTTACTTTCCATAAACATGTTGGTTGTAAATTGGTTTAGATTCCAGAGTAGTGAGTTGTGATTGTAGCTTACAGATCTGTTCTAACACTCAGCTTCAATTCTGTGTTCTGTATGAGTAAACTTACAAATAAATTGCAAAGAAAATCTGGAGTTTCCTTCCTTCATAAATTCAGTGGGTTTCCTTTTCCTTTTCCTTGTTTCTCACAATCGGGGTTGTGCAGGATTAGGTGGAATCACTGACACAAACCCCTTCCTTCAACTTCTGACTTTTCCATTGACGATTGTTTTCACACAGTTTATAGCCATGAGAGGATTGGCACAACTTGGGTGAGACTTTGTCAGTTTCACCAGATCCCAATAGAATACACCATGCTAATCCGTCCCCATCCAAAACAGGATTTCCCCTTTAAGTACAGTATCGTCTTCAATTTTTATAATGGCTCAGTTGGTAAAACCAGCGTGCGATTGAGCCAGAAGACTACAGGTTCAATTCCTAGTCTGGGCAGAGCCAGCTGATCTCAATCAGGATGGTAGTAGGAGCATTACAACTGACTGACTGCAGATGAACCCTCTGCCATCCTCGAAGGAGGTGATAGTGTAGCAGTTGAGGGCAGTGACTTTCGAGCATTAAATATTGCAGTTGGGACAAATCCCTTAATTTGTGAAGAATTGTCCACGCACAAACTACTAGCTCCATTCCCCATTCAGCTAACATTAAACAAGCCATTGTAAGAATTGGGAGCAGGAGTAGGCCATACAACCCCTCGAGCCTGCTCTGACATTTAACAAGATCATGGCTGATCTCTGACCTCAATGCCACTTTCCCACCCAATCCCCAATATCCCTTGATTTTCCTTGAGTCCAAAAATCTATTTATCTCAGCTGTGAACATACTCAACGACTGAGCTTCCACAGCACTTTAGGGCACAGAATTCCAAAGATTCACGACCTTCTGAGTGAAGAAATTCCTCTCCATCTCAGTCTTAAAAGGTAGATCCCTTATCCTGAGACTATGACACCTAGTTCTAGACTCTCCAGGCAACAATTTCTCAGCAACTATTCTGTCAATCCCCCTCATTTTACAATGAGATCACCTCTCATTCTTCTAAACTCCAGCAAATATAGGCCCAATCTGCTCAATCTCTCCTCATAGGACAACACTCTCATCCCAGGAATCAATCTAGTGAACCTTCGTTGCACCACCTCTAAGGCAAGTATATTCTTCCTTAGATAAGGAGACCAAAACTGTGCATAGTACTCCAGGTGTGGTATGTGGCTTGTAGCTGGCAGCACTGTAGTTATACCGTAGGCTGCTTACTCTTGCACTCAGACCAGTAGCGCAGCATAGCTGTGGCCTTTACTTTTAGTTCATCAGAGATGGACACTAACTAATCTGTAGCAAAATGGTGAGTGAAATTTTCCAGACCTGCTATATATACAATTCAAGAGGGATTGATTGCTGGAGCCATTTCTTTTACCTGACTTCAATTCAGAATCCTTTAGCTCCACCAAGTGGAGAATGAGGAAGTGTGGTACCAATAAGAGACTTTAGAGAACAACCCAAGTACAAGATTGAAAACACGAGAAAGCAGGGGATGTTTCTTTTTAAAGTTACCTAGAATTTAATTATTGATTACCTAAAGGATCGCAAAATAGAACTTGTGATTGGCCAAATTCATGTACGAAGACTTAACAAATTGCATTTGCTTCAGCATGGAGCTTGGGAATAGAGCTGGGTGAATCACAATCGGTGGAAGCTGAGACAGTTCCTAACACCCAACTCAAAAGGAGTAGAACCATAGATCCCGAGGATTCTAAAATAAGTATCTAGGTGAAGTATCGATGTATCTAATGATTAGGGTCTTGAAGGACTAAAAATTCGGGGGCTTAACGCCACTTGGCAAAAAATGGCGCAAAGAGGGTGGCCGCTGTTCTTTCGCCAGCTGGGGGCGAGTCCCGTGGCGTCCTCCATTTTCGAAGGCCCGGTAGCGCTGATGTTATGAAGTATCACCCCGCAAAGAAAAATGGTGGAGTGGTGACGTCAGTCGGCGTGCAACATCGATGTAACATCACCACGGCGAACTTCGATCCTAGAGTTGAGTTCAGAGTTGAGTTCAGTGCTGGGTCCTAAGCATGCCGGCTAAACCCAGCATGCAAGCAGACTCACAGAGGCGCCGTTAGCAACTCTTAAAGGGACACACACATCTTTCAGGTAAGTTTGCATTTATGATTCAGGACTGCATTTTTTTTTTTGATTTCACTGAAATAGTGATTTGCTCAACACATATTCTAAAGTTTTTTTAAACTGTGTAGGGAGTGCTGCTGGATACTTGCAAGACCTCGGATGGTAAAGGAAGGCTTCTGAGAAGACAGAAAATGCTGCAAATACTCAGCAGGTCAGGCAATATCCATGGAGAGAAAAACGTCTTGCGTCAAGATACTGTCTGACCTGCTAAGTATTTCCAGCAGTTTATGCTGCATTTCAGATTTACAGTATCTGCTCGCAGAGGGAAGCAGAAGATGCAGAATAGGAAGAAGCTGAAGAGGAGGAAGCAGAAGGAAGGATGCATCCTAGACAACCCCTTTCTGGCCAGGATATCTGGGATGGAATCATCCACTTGCAGTCCCAGTGACCACAACCCCAATTCCACTTTTAACATTCGTCCCACAGCTTACCTTCCCTCTGTAACTGACCATCACAGTGTCCTCTTGGCCACAATACTGAAATAAAAGCCTCCACAAAGCAAATTTTCCAATCCAACTTTATACATTTATCCATCCAATATGACATCAAGAAATCAACTCATCACCCTTATACATTCTCTTAGCCACTGTGTTTTGGATGTCTTTGCCTATCCTAGTGTCATCATGCACTGCTACCCCAGTGGCTGCAGAATGGTTGGTGGAAGGCTGCTGACTTTCAGTAGGGGACACTGTAAATGGCCTTGCTGGTAGACCTTGAGGAGCTGGGATTATCAAGTCAAGTGACGGTGTTTCTTCTTCACACTCCTCGCCCTCTTCTTGGCCAGCAACTGACTGGGCAGGCTGCATTTCTTGAGTGTGTGAAATGAGGAATGCACAAGGGTGGAGTTGTGATGAGGGGAGGGCGGGAAAGCAAAAGGTGTATGCCAGAAGGAGGATAACTTATGAGAATACTAGCACCGTGTATCCTTTCTTCCCCAACGTTGGCCAATGGCTCAGCCATGCCCCTGCCAAGATTGGCCTGCACCGTCTCCTCCAAGGGGCTGAGGTGAAGCTAGACATAGGAGATATGCCTCGTGATTGGTACAGATTGTTGATAGGTGAGCAATGGTGGAGGTTGTGCAATGAGCAGTGCATGAGGCTAGTGATTCAGCTGGTAGGAGACAGCTTTTGAAGATGCATTCACTGTCCTTGGCAACTGGTCTGAGGTCATGAAGCTTCTTTGGGCCTTTGAGCCAGTTGGTGGGGGCAACACTGCTGGTAGTGACAGCCTAAGTGATGGGATCTCACATCTTTCTGGCCACTGTGGGTAGAGGATCTTTCTTGCATTTTCCCTTATTTTAACAGTTCGGAAGAGAATTCAGCTTTCAGTGCTGAAGACTCTAATTTGGTACTTTGTTTTAATGTTTTTTTTAGCAGCGGGAAGGACTGAAAACTGCGTTTTTTCACTTCATTTAAATTTTTATTAGTCATGAATGCATTGCCCCTTTAATTTATAGCCCTTTTAATTGCCTACAATTCCTTGCGAATGCCATAGCCTCGCTCCCAGAGGCTGTTAGAAGCTGGAATGCCACTTCAGGACGGGAACATCGACTTCCATGCCTGCACTAACGCCATCAGGAAGGCATCACACAGTAAGTTAGTGCTGGGCTAAAAGTCTTTAGCCCCCAATGCTAATCTTTCTCAGGTAGCGCTTCATCCATTTTCAGTGACTGTTAACCCGAGATGCCGGTGACACCGGCAATTCTGGTGGTGGCCACAAAATGTTCCCCTTTTGTGTTTAGTGATCTCAGTGGTTCTTGTTAAACTTGAATAAGTAATTAGTCCTGGGTTAGTTCGCTTTGAGGAGCAAATAGAAAAATAACAGTGAATTTAATACATTAAAATAGTTTAGACCTAGTTAATAGCAGTTGTATAAATAATCACCTTCTCGTCTTAGGAGTTTTTTTTAATTTCGAATTACAAGAGCAGGTCAGAGGCTGGGTATTCTATGGTGACTGACTCACCTCCTGACTCCCCAAAGCCTTTCCACCATTTGCAATACACAAGTCAGGAGTGTGATGGAATACTCCACTTGAAGCTCCAACACTTAAGAAGCAGCACACTTGATTGCCACCCCATCCACTACATTAAACCTTGTTTCCTGCCACCACTGGCACACCATGGCTGCAGTATGTGCCATTTACAAAATGCACTGCAGCAACTCGCCAAGGCTTCTCCGACAGCACCTCCCAAACCGCTACAGTCTAGAGGAACAAGAGCAGCAGGGGAACACCATCACCTACAAGTTTACCTCCAAGTCACACACCATCCTGATTGGAACTATATCACCGTTCCTTCATCGTCGCTGGGTCAAAATCCTGGAACTCCTTCCCTAACAGCACTGTGGGAGTACCTTCACCACTCAGACAGCAGCGGTTCAAGAAGGCGGCTCACCACCATCTTCTCGAGGGCAATTAGGAACGGGCAATAAATGCTTGCCTTGCAAGCGACGTTATCATCCCAGGAATTAATAAAAAATTCGAATGGATGGACAGATGCGACCTCTAGCCTGCAATTCCTGCGCCACGTGGGACCTTCAGGATGCTTCATGTGTCCCAGAGGCCCATGTGTGTAAGAAGTGCTTCCAGTTGCTCGAACTCAAGCTGAGAGTTTCTCCGCTTGATGGGCAGCTGGAATCACTGCAAGGCATACATGTGGTAGATTGTTTCCTGGGCCGCAGGTTCCAGGAGGTGGTCACCCCACAGCCTGATAGAGTTAAGAATATGAAGTGGGAGGCCAGCCGAAGGGTAAGAAGAGTTGGGCAGTGCAGGAATCCTCCAGGAGTGTGGCACTCTCAAACCAGTATTCAGCATTGAATCGTGGTGAGGGTGATGACACCTCAAAGGAATGCAGTCCAAAGCCTGGCACCATGAAACACAACTGCAGAGGCAGAGTACAGCAAACTGTAGGAATGTAGTAGTATTGGAGGATTCAGTATTCAGGGAGACAGGCAGGCAGTTCTGCTATCGCCGACATGAGTCCCCTATGGTAGCTTGCCTCCCTGGTGCCAGGGCAAAGAACGTTCTGCGGGGGAGGGGGAAAGAGCCAGTCCATGTTGGAACCAACGACAGGGAGCAAGAAGGTTGTCATGGAATATGAGTTTAAGGAGCTAGGGAGAAAGTTTAAAAAGCAAGACCTCAAAGGTTGTAATCTCTGAATTAGTCCCAGTGCCACACAGCGAGAATACAAATAGGAGGATACGGCAGGTTAATGCATGGCTAGAGGTGTGCCACAGGAGGGAATGCTTCAGATTCCTGGGACATTGGGACTAGTTATGTAGCAGGAGAGACCTGTTCAAGATGGACAGGTTTCAACTGAACAGAGATGGGACCAATATCCTCGTGGTCAGGTTAACTAGTGCTGTGGGGAAGGTTTAAATTAATTTGCAGGGGATAGTATTAAAGAAAAAAACAATTGCATAGAGGACTGGAAAAGACAGAGTTAGAGTTAGAAATAATTGGGCCTGAAATCCCGGTTCTGGTCTTCCTGTGGGCGTTTGCCTGTAAATAAGAAAAAAGAAACGCGCCTAGTCTGCACCCCAGCGATCCCGGTCTGAGGCTTCTCTTCCCGTGCTTTGCAGCACGTTCACATCTTTGAGGTGAGGAGGGAGAAGCTGGAGTCATGTGGCACTGGACAGCCAATGAAGTTACAGTATTCTTATCCATAATGGGAACTCCATAAGTAGGAGTTCTTATTATGAATGAGAACCACATCCAAACACATTATAAAAAATAAAAAAAAACACCTCACATATTTAACATTAATTTAAATTAAAGTTCATGAAATGTGTTTTTTTTTTAAATCCAAAATATATATATTTTTTCTAAGTGTAATTAGAGTTTAAAATAAACTTACCTTAGTGGACAGGATTTTTAACATAAAAATGTGTTTTTAAATTACATTTTTATGTTTTTTTATATGTTTTAAAACTCTTAGCTGGTAAAAGTAGACCATGCGCCTGCTTTTACCAGGTGCAAGAGTTTGAAGGACATTCGCAGGGCAAGAGATGGGCAAATAGTCCAAACTCGCCCACGCGGATGTCCTTCTCCGAAGATGCAGAAGATCTGTCAAGCTAAAACTTGACAGATCGAAAAATCAGGTTTTCAGCTCATGCGCATCGTGCTCCGAAAACCGGCTTTTGCGGTGCCTTCCCGGGAATGTGTACGGAACCGGTGAGGCTGCAATTTCAGGGCCATTATATAATTAATTGGGATAATATAAAACACAAAGGGGACTACGGTAGGTTTGGAGTGCATGGGGTAGAAATTGCCCCCCGGCCAATAAGGGGCGCACACACCTGGTTTCAAATGGTTTTTACCGCAGCTGTGGTTGAGGTCGCCTCTTGAGCAAAATTCCACTTTTTGTTTTTTTTTAACTTGGATCCGGAAGTCGCTCTTAATGGGGCGGTGACTACACGAGAGGGGCGGATATGCAGTGGTGGCAACACCTGAGGGGCGGAACTTGAGGCGATGCAGAGTGACCATCGCACTGATGTCATCACGGCTCCTTCATGATTTTAAAACTTAGGTCCACTGACCCACTAGGAAGGGTTTCGGCTGGGCCAGCAGCCTGGCACCCAAGAGGGGGTGCCGGGCTGCCTGTTGGAGGCCCGGCCGATCCCGGGGGCATAATTGTCGGGCCAACACGGCAGTCAGCCGACAAAAAAAAAAGCGGCAGTGCATCCACCCCTTTAAGGGAAGCCACATCACCACTGCAGAAGGCCACAGCCTCACGAGAAAACCAGAAAAAAACAGGTTTTGGCACCGCCCGGCGAGCCAAAGATTTTCAGAGGGGAATGTCGCCATCAGGGGTGGTAGATCGGAGGTGCACATGGTGATGATGCAATTAATACAGATTGGCAGTGGAGCAGTAGGGGGTGATCGGGGCATCGCCGGGAAACCTCGGAAGGGCAATTGGGCTATCAACGGCCATTCCATGAAAAGTCGACGGCCACTCCACTCCGCAGCATGGCCGCCGATTTGCGGTGGTAACAGGCCTTAAGGAGAGGAGCAATTTCAGCCCCCATGTGTGTAAATGCACAAAGTGCGGTTAAATAAGGTTGGTGAGCTGCAGGCGCAAATAGTCACGTGGGAATATGATGTAGTAGCGATAAATGAGACTTGGCTCAAAATAGGGGAGGATTGGATGCTTAATATTCCAGTGTACAAGGTATTCAGGATAGATAAGGAAATGGGGTAGTCGTTTTGTTTAAGGAAAATATTACAAAGCTAGAAAGAGGGAATGTCCTTGAGAGACCAAATACAGCATGTATTTGGTTGGAGGTAAGAAACAATAGAGGATCCATTACACTACTTGGTATATTTTATAGGCCACCAAATAGTGGGAAGGAGATAGAGGAGTGGATTTGTAGGGAAATTATTGAAAGATGTATAAACTATAAAGTAGTGATAATGGGATACATTACCCCAATATTGAATGGGGCCATGAGTGTGTTAAGGACAGAGAGATGGAGGAGTTTCTGAAGTACGTTCAGGAGAACTTTCTTGATCAGTATGTTTCCTGTCCAACGAGGAAGGAGGCATTAACGGACAAAGTCCTAAAGAATGAAGAAGAACAACAGCTTGTATTTATATAGCGCCTTTAACAAGTGAAACGTCCCAAGGCGCTTCACAGGAGTATTATGAGATTTTTTTTGAATTTGACATCGAGCTGCATAAGTAGAAATCAGCGCAGGTGACCTAAAGCTTGGTCAAAGAGGTGGGTTTTAAGGAGCGTCTTGAAGGAGGAAAGAGACTTGAGAGGTTTAGGTAAGGAGTTCCAGAGCTTGGAGCCTAGGTAACAGAAGATACAGCCATCAACGATTGAGCGATTATAATCAGGGATGCTCAAGAGTGCAGAATTAGAGGTGCACAGACATCGTGGGGGTGCTGGGGGGGGGGGTGGTGGTGGCTGGAAGAGATTACAGAGCTAGGGAGAGGCGAGGCCATAGAGGAATTTGAAAATAAGGATGATAATTTTGAAATCGAGGCATTGATTAACCGGAAGCCAATGTAGGTCAGCGAGCGCAGGGGTGATGGGTGAGCAGGACTTTGTGCGAGTTAGGACATGGGCAGCCAGGTTTTGGATCACCTCTAGTTTACATAAGGTAGAATGTGGAAGGCCAGCCAGGAGTGCATTGGAATAGTCAAGTCTAGAGGTAACAAAGAAATGATTGAGGGCTTCAGCAGCAGATGAGCTGAGGCAAGGGCAGAGACGGGTGATGTTATGAAGGTGGAAATAGGCGGTCTTAGTAATGCTGTGGATATTTGGTCGATAGCTCATTTCAGGATCAAATATGACCCCTGGTTCAGCCTCAGACAGAAGTTGGGGAGAGGGATGGAGTCAGTGGCTAGGGAACGGAGTTTGTGACAGGGACCGAAAACAATGGCTTCGATCTTCCCAATCTTCAATTGGAGAAAATTTCTACTCATCCACAGCTAGCTGTCGAACAAGCAATTGAAGTGCTGGTGAGGTAGAGCTGTCATCAGCATACATGTGGAAGCTGACAATGTGTTTTCAAATGATGTCGCCAAGGGACAATGTGTCAAGTGGAAAAATGTCATACTGAGGGAGCATCTCAGGAATAGTGATCATAGTATCATAAGGTTTAGATTAGTTATCGAGAAGGCCAAGGAGCAATCCTGAATAAAAATATGAAGACTAATTTCAGCGAATTGAGGAGGAATCTGGCCCGGGTAAATTGGAGTCAAAGCCTGGCAGGCAAAAATGTAATGGAGCAATGGCTGACCTTTAAAGAGGAGATGGTTCGGGTACAGTCTTGATACATAGCAGCAGCAGCCCAGCAGGAATAAAAGGAGCCAGCCCAAATAGCACTAATTGATCTGTGAGTGAGAGAAGTAAAAATAAATTAAAGTGTGATGTCACAGGAAATCAGGGAGGTGATTGGTTGGTCAGTACTTCTCTCTTTTTCTTGGACATTGCTTTAAATTAAAAGTCGGGATTAAAAACTAAATATTAGTAACTTCAAAACTTAATTAATTAAATAAAATATATTCGAGATGGCAGGGAAGGCGATGTGTTACTGGTACAACATGTGGGAGCTGGTGGACACCATTGAGGTCCACGGCAACCACTTCTGCAGTAAATGTTAGCAGCTCGAGGAACTTCGGCTCTGTGTTGATGAGCTGGCGTCTGAGCTTCAAACACTGCGACACATCAGGGAGGGAGAGAGTTACCTGAACGCTGTGTTCCAGCAAAGAGTCACACCCCTTAAGTTAAATAATTCAAATTTGGCCTGTGGTCAGGGACAGGAGGGTGTGACTAAGAGCGAGGCAGATATGGGGCCTACGACGTAGTGATGGAGAAGCTTCAGTCCTTGCTCTTGTGCAAGAGGTTCAAGGCTCTTGCTCCCTGTGTGAACGAGAACAGGGACTGCAGGAAGGATGAGCAAACTGACCACAGCACCGTGGTACAGGGGGCCATTCAAGTTGGGGGAGTAAAAAGAAATGTAGTGGTAGGGGACAGTATAGTCAGGGGATAGATACTGTTCTCTGCAGCCAAGAGCGTGAGTCCGGAAGGCTATGTTGCCTGCCGGTGCCAGGGTTAAGGACATCTCCTCTGGGCTGGAGAGGAACTTGGAGTGAGAGGGGAAAGATCCAGTTGTTGTGGTTTATGTAGGTACCAACGACATAGGTAGGACAAATAAAAAGGTTCTGCTGAGGGAGCATGAGCAGCTAGGGACTAAATTAAAAACCACAAAGGTAATAATCTCTTGATTACTACCTAAGCCACGAGCAAATTTGCATAGAGTAAATAGGATCAGAGAAATGAACGCGTGGCTCAAATATTGGTGTGGGTTTCAATTCATGGGGCACTGGCAACAGTACTGGGATAGGAAGAAGCTGTTCCGTCAGGATGGAACCAGGCTGGGGCCAGTGTCCTGGTGAATCAAATAATTAGATAGATAGGGCTTTAGACTAAATAATGGGGGGCGGGGGGATCAAGTGAGCGGAAATTTTAAAAGTCAAAGGGAAAAGAGAAGGCAAAAATGCAAGGTAGCGATAGGGGTAATGACAACCAGAGTGTGACAGGAAAGGACAGAGTGTATACACAAGACAAAATTAAAAGCTCAATATCTGAATGCATGAAGCATTCCTAACAAGATAGATGAGTTGACGGCTCAAATAGAAATAAATGGGTATGACCTGATAACCATTACAGAGACGTGATTGCAAGGTGACCAAGGCTGGGAACTGAATATTCAGGAGTATCTGCCATTTTGTAAGGATAGGTAGAAAAGAAGAGGAGCTGGGGTAGCTCTGTTAATAAGGGATGAGATCAATGCAGTAATATGAAATGGTATTGGCTCAGAAGATCAAGATGTAGAATCAGTTTGGATAGCGATAAGAAATAATAAGGGAAAGAAGTCACTGGTGGGAGTGGTTTACAGGCTCCCAAACAGTAGCCGCACTGTAGGACAGAGAATAAATCAAGAAATAATGGAGGCTTGTAAGAAAGATACAGCAATAATCATGGGCAATTTTAATATTCATATTGATTGGACAAATTAAATTGGCAAAGGTAGCCTTGAAGAAGAATTCATAGAGTGTATGCGGGATGGTTTCTTGGAACAATACATTGTGGAACCAACCAGGGAGCAGTCCATTCTAGATCTGGTAATGTGTAATGAGTCTGGATTAATTAATGATCTCATAGTGAAGGATCATCTTGGGAAGAGTGACCATAGCATGATAGAATTTCAAATTCAGTCTTGGGGTGAGAAAGCTACGTTTCAAACTAGTGTCCTGAACCTAAAGGTATTACAAAGGTATGAAGGCAGAGTTGTTTAAAGTGGACTGGGAAAATATATTAAAGGATAAGACTGTAGAAAAGCAGTGGCAAATATTTAAGGAGATATTTCATACCTCTCAGCAAAGATATATTCCAGTGAGAAACAAAGACTCTTAAGAGAAGGATGAACCATCCGTGGCTAACTAAGAAAGTAATGGATAGTATCAAATTGAAAATAAAGGCATACAATGTTGCGAAGAACAGTGGAAGGCCAGAGGATTGGGAAATTTTTAGAAACCAGCAAAGGACGACTAAAATAATGATAAAGGCAGAGAAGATAGCATATGAGAGTAAACTAGCAAGAAATATAAAAACAGACAGCAAGAGCTTCTACAAGTATATAAAAAGGAAGTGAGTAGCTAAAGTAAACATTGATCCCTTAGAGGATCAGACTGGGGAATTAATAATGGGTAACAGGGAAATGACGGAGACTTTGAACAAATATTTTATATTGTTCTTCACGGTAGAAGATATTAAAAACATCTCAATAACTGATAATCAAGGAGCTAGTGGGAGGGGGGGGACTTAAAACAATCACTATCACTAGAGATAAAGTATTAGGCAAACCAATGGGACTAAAGGTGTACAAGTTCCCTGGACCTGATGGCCTGTATCTTAAGAGTGTTAAAAGAAGTGACTGCAGAAATACTGGATGCATTGGTTGTAATCTACCAAATTCCCTGGATTCTGGAGAAGTCCCAGTGGACTGGAAAACCACAAATGTAACACCCCAATTTAAGAAAGGAGGAAGACAGAAAGCAGGAAACTATAGACCAGTTAGCCTAGCATCTGTCATTGGGAAAATACTGGAGTCCATCATTAAGGAAGTAGTAGTAGGACATTTAGAAAATCAAAATGCAGTCAAACAGAGTCAGCATGGTTTTATGAAAGGGAAATCATATTTGACAAATTTCCTGGAGTTCTTTGAGGATTTAATGAGCAGGATGGATAAAGGGAAACCAGTGAATGTTGTGTATTTGGATTTCCAGAAAGCATTCAATGAGGTGCCACATAAAAGTTTACTGCACAAGATAAGAGCTCACGGGGTTGGAGGTAATATATTAGCATGGATAGAGGTTTGGCTAACTAACAGAAAGCTGAGAATCGGGATAAATGGCTAATTTTCAGGTTGGCAAACGATAACTAGTGTGGTGCCACAGAGATCAGTGCTGGGGCCTCAACTATTTACAATTTATATTAATGAATTGGATGAAAGGATCGAGTGTAACGTAGCCAAATTTGCTGATGATACAAAGATAGGTGGGAAAGCAAGTTGTGAGGAAGCCGTAAAGAATCTACAAAGGGATATAAATTCAGACCAATATCTTTTTTTTCATAGCCAATGTTATTAATTAAACATAATACAGAGCAGATAAAATAAAACAAAATAGCACACAGTAAGTTATGTCATTTGTCATATTCTTCTTTCTTCACATGCCTTTTTAGATTACTGTAAAAATACTGAATATAACTGGAGAAACATTAGTTTTTATATTTAACAAACATCACAAACACATTCTACACACTCAATTTATTCATAGTTTCCCAGATCCATTTGGTAGGAAAAATAAAAAAAGCAAATTACTATTTAAATGGGGAGAGATTTCTGCAGTACAGAGGGATTTGGGGGTTCGTGTACATGAAACACAAAAAGTTAGCATGCAGTTACAGCAAGTAATCAGGAAGGCAAATGGAATGTTGGCATTTATTGCAAGGGGGTTGGAGTATAAAAGCAGGGAAGTCCTGCTCCAACTGTACAGGGTGTTGGTAAGACCATACCTGGAGTACTGCATACAGTTTTGGTTTCCATATTTAAGGAAGGATATACTCGCATTGGAGACAGTTTAGAGAAGGTTCAAGAGGTTGATTCCTGAGATGAAGGGGTTGTCATATGAAGAAAGGTTGAGCAGGTTGGGCCTATACTCATTGGAGTTTAGAAGAATGAGAGGTGATCTTATTGAAACATAAGATTCTGAGGGGGCTTGATAAGGTAGATTCAGAGAGGATGTTTCCCTTCATGGGGGAATCTAGAACTAGGGGGCATAGTTTCAGAATAAGGGGCCACCCATTTAAAACAGAAAGGAGGGGGAATTTCTTCTGAGGTTCGTGAATCTTTGGAATTCTCTACTCCAGGGAGCTGTGGAGGCTGGGTCATTGAAAATATTTAAGGTGGAGATAGACAGATTTTTGAATGATAAGGGAGTCAAATGGTTATGGGGAGTAGGCAGGGAAGTGGAGGTGAGGTCAGAATCAGATCAGCCATGATCTTATTGAATGGCGGAGCAGGCTCAAGGGGCCAAATGGCCTACTCCTGCACCTATTTCTTATGTTCATTTCCATAAGGAGCAAAGAGGGTAAACATAGAAACATAGAAAATAGGTACAGGAGTAGGCCATTCGGCCCTTCGAGCCTGCACCACCATTCAATAAGATCATGGCTGATCATTCACCTCAGTACCCCTTTCCTGCTTTCTCTCCATACCCCTTGATCCCTTTAGCTGTAAGAGCCATATCTAACTCCCTCTTGAATATATCCAACGAACTGGCATCAACAACTCTCTGCATTAGAGAATTCCACAGGTTAACAACTCTCTGAGTGAAGAAGTTTCTCCTCATCTCGGTCCTAAATGGCTTACCCTTATCCTTAGACTGTGACCCCTGGTTCTGGACTTCCCCAACATCGGGAACATTCTTCGTGCATCTAACCTGTCCAGTCCTGTCAGAATTTTATATGTTTCTATGAGATCCCCTCTCATCCTTCTAAACTCCAGTGAATACAGGCCCAGTCTATCCAGTCTCTCCTCCTATGTCAGTCCTGCCATCCCGGGAATCAATCTGTTGAACCTTCGCTACACTCCCTCAATAGTAAGAACGTCCTTTCTCAGATTAGGAGACCAAAACTGAACACAATATTTCAGGTGAGGCCTCACCAAGGCACTGTACAACTGCAGCAAGACCTCCCTGCTCCTATACTCAAATCCCCTAGCTATGAAGGCCAACATACCATTTGCCTTCTTCACCGGCTGCTGTACCTGCATGGCAACTTTTAATGACTGATGTACCATGACACCCAGGTCTCGATGCACCTCCCCTTTTCCTAATCTGTCGCCATTCAGATAATATTCTGCCTTCGTGCTTTTGCCAACAAAGTGGCTAACCTCACATTTATCCACATTATACTGCATCTGCCATGCATTTGCCCACTCACCTAACCGGTCCAAGTCACTCTGCAGCCTCTTAGCATCCTCCTCACAGCTTACACCGCCACCCAGCTTACTGTCATCTGCAAACTTGAAGATACTACACTCAATTCCTTCATCTAAATCATTGATGTATATTGTAAATAGCTGGGATCCCAGCACCGAGCCCTGCGGCACCCCACTAGTCACTGCCTGCCATTCTGAAAAAGACCCGTTTATCCCAACTCTCTGCTTCCTGTCTGCCAACCAGTTCTCTATCCACGTCAGTACAGTATCCCCAATACTATGTGCTTTAATTTTGCACACCAATCTCTTGTGTGGGACCTTATCAAAAATAATTTGAAAGTCCAAATACACCACATTCACTGGTTCTCCCTTGTCCACTCTACTAGTTACATCCTCAAAAAATTCTGGAAGATTTGTCAAGCATGATTTCCCCTTCATAAATCCATGCTGACTTGGACCGATCCTGTCACTGCTTTCCAAATGCGCTGCTATTTCATCTTTAATAATTGATTGCAACATTTTCCTCAATACTGATGTCAAGCTAACCGGTCTATAATTACCCGTTTTCTTTATCTCTCCTTTTTTAAAAAGTGGTGTTACATTAGCTACCCTCCAGTCACAGGAACTGATCCAGAGTCGATAGACTGTTGGAAAATGATCACCAATGCATCCACTATTTCTAGGGCCACTTCCTTAAGTACTCTGGGATGCAGACTATCAGGCCATGGAGATTTATCGGTCTTCAATCCCATCGATTTCCCTAACACAATTTCCAGACTAATAAGGATTGCCTTTAGATCCTCCTTCTCACTAGACCCTCGGTCCCCTAGTATTTCCGGAAGGTTATTTGTGTCTAAACAAAGCCAGAGCTATCTGGATGATGAAAGAGTTAAAGAGATGGATGAAGCAGAAAAAGCGGGTGTATGACGGATGTCGGCTTGATTATATAAAGGAGAATCAAACTGTATATAAAAAGTACAAAGGAGAAGTGAAAAAAGAAATCCGACAGGCAAAGAGACAGTATGAGAATAGATTAGCGGCTAACATAACGGGGAAACCAAAGGTCTTCTATAGGCATATTAGCAGTAAAAGGGTTGTCAGAGAAGCAGTGGGCGATTAAGGACCAAAATAGAGAACTATTAGTGGAGGCAGAAGGTATGGCTGAGGTACTAAATGAGTACTGTGCATTGGTGTTTACTAATTAAGAAGACTTTGTCAAAGCTATGGTAAACAAGGAGGTTGTTGGGATACTGGATGAGTTAAAAATAGATAAAGAGGAGACACTAGAAAGGCTGGCAGTACGTAAAGTGAGTAAATCACCTGGAGCGCAAGGGATCCTTGGTTGCTGAGAGAAGTAACGGTATAAATTGCAGAGGTGCTGGCCACAACGGTGGGCTGGAGGAGATTACACAGATAGGGAGGGATGAGGTCATGAAGACATTTAAACACAAAGATGAAAAATTTAAATTTGATCCATTGGAGACTGGAAGTGTATGTAGATCAGTAAGGATAGGGATGATGGGTGAGCGGCCCTGGGGATGGGATTGGATTGAGGCTTTAAATGAGTTGAAGTTTTTGGGGGCTGGCGGATGGGAGGGGGTTGGGAAAGGCATGGATGATGGTTTCAGTGGCAGATGAACTGAGGTAGAGGTGGAGGTGAGTCATGTCAATTAGCATGGGAGTCAGAAAGGGAAGTTGGTTGACCAGCTGTTTAGTGGGACTGGGGTTAAGGGAGTAGGAGGTGTTTTTTGTGGACAAGATGAACTTGGGGTGGGCATAAGGAGACATAGGAGAGAAAGATGCAGAGGAGAGATTTTGCTTGGTGGTCAAAGGTGGACGTGAATCAGCAGAGGATGAATGGATGCTCTCAGCCTTAGAAGTCTATGAGATCCTCACACGTGTCTGAAGATGAGAGTGGGGAGAGCTGATTTATGGCTGCAGGAGGTATAGTGTCAAATGGAGCACCAAAGGCTAGGCAGTTTACAGTTTAAGTGTGCAATTATAAGTGGCTTAGGAGATGATTTTTGCAGGGTGGATGTAGAAAGAAGTGAGGTTGGAAGGGGATAAGGAGATATGGGTGGTGAAGTATATGTGGGAGTGATTGCGACGGTTTGTGTCGGACAGGTGATGGAAAGAATAGCCAAGCATGGAGGATTTAATAAGGGGTGTAGTTCTGTGTCAGGAGCAGGAAAGGTCATAGAAATATAGGAACAGGAGTAGGCCATTCAGCTCTTCAAGTCTGTTCTGCCATTCAATTGAATCATGGCTGATCTGTATCTTAACTCCATCTACCTGCTTTGGTTCCATAACCCGTAGTCTAACAAAAATCTATCAATCTCAATTTAGAAATTTTCAGCCTCAACAGCTTTTTGGGGGAGAGATTTCCAGATTTCCACTACCCTTTGCGTGAAGAAGGGCTTTCTGACATCACTCCTGGATGGACTGGCTCTAATTGTAAAGGTTATGTGCTCTTGTTCTGGACTCTCTCACCAGATGAAATAGTTTCTTTCTATTTACCCAATCAAATTCTTCAATCATCTGACACATCTCAATGAGATCACCCTTAATCTTATGCCTGGAAATTCGGTTGTGCCATTATTGGGATGCTACATTTTGAAAAGTTGAAAAAGTAGCTCCAGGCACTAATCATTCTCATCTCCCAATAAATTGCTTCTTAGCACACCAAGAAAGAACTGGAGCACTAAATGAAGCGCTAATGACCTCACTAGGGAGCTACAGGGGCTTTGCCAGCAGAGCGATAATAAATTTCAGGTGCAATGCATTGGGGAATCATCATTCAAACTGGCTCCTTACAGCTCTCAAAAAGGAGGTTCCATCATTCTGCACAACCTCACTCTCTACTGGCTCAGAAGGCAACCTCCAAGCAACTCAACCTCATGGCTGATCCCAGTCCCAGGGAGAGAGCTCGCAATTTCAGTGACCTGGCATTGGTCACATGAGTGAAAAGGAGGGCAATGCTGTTACTGCCCACTGGAAGGAGGCCATTGCCCCAGGTGTTCACAGAAGTGTGGAGGGAAGTGGTCCAGGAAATCTCGACCAGCAGTGTGGTCAACAGGAGCTAGCTCGGGTGCCAGCACCCTGGAGGGTGAGTTCGCGCGCGAGTTCTGCTGCACTGGACTCAGATGAGGACCGCAATGGGGAGATGTTCATAAGAAGGGTCATGGGCATGCACTCGGAGATCATGGGTGCAATGGCAAGGGTGCACAAGAACCTCTTGACAATGGTAAGGAACGTGGAGGAGTCCGCCTTCAACATTGCACAGAATTCTGCGCATACCCTGGAGCCCATCATTTCCAGTCTGCAGACAATGGTGGACTCCCAGAGAGACCGTGGGAATCCAGAGCTCATGACGCGTGTTGTGGGTGATGTGGCAGCTTCCATTGCAGCACAGGCAGATGCCACGCAATATCTTAGTGCTGTAATGCAAACAATGGTTGGTGGCATCGAGCCTCAGACTGCTCTTATGCAGTCTCAGCTTGATGCCACGCAAGCTCTGACTGCTGCCATCATTGCTGGGTCCACCACAGTCCACCGGGGATCTCAGGATATCGCAGCAGGCCAACAATCTGTGCTCTAGCAGATTGGTAGGGATGCTGATTTGCTGCTCCGGGAGAATGATAGTGTGTCAGTTGAGCAGGAACCTGCTGTCCTCTCTCAGGATATCAGCATTCCTGATTCCACCACAGCCACTCTGCCATTGCACTTGTCACTGCCTGCCATCCAGCCAGCCCATACTGCTGCCGCCCAGCCTGAGGTGGTGCAGTATACAGCCGGGCCTTCCAGGCCCAGAGCTAGTCAAGGGCATCCTGCAAGGCCATCTGTAGTCTCTGGCACCTACACTCAACAGCCTTCCACCAGTCCTGCTGCAGCCATCGGAGACACGACATAGGAGCAGTAGATTAGGAAAAAGCACTCGAGGGGAAGTAAGGGTTTGCACAAGGGTGATTAATTAATCTTGTTTTTGTATATATATCTTTACTGAACTTTGATCGATTTCTTAATGGAATGTTGCAGATTTTGTACCTGTCTCTCATTTCAGCTTTGCACTGTGATGTGGCATGCAAAATGGATGGAATGATGGGGAATTGGTGAGCAAATGGGACGTGGAGTCGAATTTATTGGACCCGCAATGTAATGAGGCGGTTTTTCTATTCTTCCTACCAAAGTGAATAATCTCACATTTCCCTCCGTTGCCGACCTCCGGGCCTCCTGCTCCTCGCTGACCCCCGGGCCTCCACTCTTTGCCGGCCTCCGGGTCTCCCGCTCCTTGCCGATCTCTGGGCTTCCCGCTGCCGAGTGCGTTACTCCCCTGCACCCCGCTGATTTCGGATTCAGCACCAAACTGCATTTCCGACCTCTGCCCGCTTCCAGCCCTCGTCCGGGCAGGTAAGTGATTGGCTGGTTGATTGATAAGTATCTCTCTTTCTCTTTTTAACAGATGAGTTTAAGTAGAGGGATGGCAGGGCAGCTCAGTCCTGTGGAGTGCATGTCCTGCTGCATGTGGGAAGTCCTGGATGCTTCACGCAACCTAGACAACCATGTGTGCAGGAGGTGTCTCCAGCTTCAACTACTCGAGCTCCGCGTTTCGGAGCTTGAGCAGCGGCTGGAGTCACTACGGTGCATCCGCGAGGCTGAGAGCTACGTGGATAGCACGTTTCAGGAGGTGGTCACTGTTATGTATGCAACCATATGTAACCAGAATTATACCGCCACCAGAGGGCGTACCTGTTGGAGTTCCAAGGGACCCCAGCATCCCTTGGGAGCACTGTATATAAGCAGGCCTCCCATGCTGTACCAGCACTCTGGAGTTGGAAGGTCACACTTACTCACATCTACAGTACTCATTTACTTTACTTTATTTGAGACATAACAACTGGCGACGAGATAACGAACCACCACGCGAAAATGGAAAGAACTCTTGGCATCCTGTAGAAATTCTCAGAAGGGGACGATTGGGAGGCCTTCGTAGAGTGACTCGACCAATACTTTGTGGCCAACGAGCTGGAAGGGAGCGTGAACACTGCCAAACGAAGGACGATCCTCCTCACGGCCTGCGGGGCAACAACCTGAGCAAAGCCATAATGATAGCCCAGGCATTCATGTCCACCAGCGATAACATCAAACAAATTTCGCAGCATAAAGAGGTTTCAGCAAGTACTGTACACAAAGTAACATCGTTTTCAGGCAGGAATGCATATGGCAGAACGTATACACCTGCAGCTGCATGACCTCAGATGACCCAGAGTCCGCCATCAAGCGTTAATGCGAGGCAATTGACACCTTGTTGGCACTGCGGAGATGATCATAGAGTCCATCAATGCCACTTCAAACACTTTGCGTGCAAATGTTGTGGAACAATGGGACACCTCCAGCGAGTGTGCAGACGAGCTGCAAACTCTGCAAACCACCATGTTGCAAAGGAAGACTGATCCATGGTGGATCAAATTGAACAAGAGACTCAAACCAAGGAGGCAGAAGTGTATGGGGTACACACCTTCACCACGAAATGTCCACCGATCATGTTAAAAGTTGAACTGAACGGAATTCCAGTATCCATGGAACTGGACACGGGTGCAAGTCAGTCTATCAGGAGCAAAAAGGCCTTCGACAGGCTGTGGTGCAACAAGGCATGCAGGCCCAAGCTGAGCCCTATTCATAACAAGCTGAGAACTTACACTAAAGAGCTGATCCCTGTAATTGGCAGTGCAGCAGTAAAAGTCTCCTATGATGGAGCAGTGCACGAACTCACACTATGGATTGCACCAGGAGATGGCCCCTCACTGTTCGGCAGAAGCTGGCTGGGAAAAATCCGCTGGAACTGGGACGAAATCCGAGTGCTTTTGTCCGTCGACGACTCCTCATGTGCCCAGGTTCTGAGCAAGTTTCCTTCGTTATTTGAGCCAGGCATCGGAAGTTTCTCGGCGGCAAAGGTACAGATCCACCTGGTTCCCAGTATACGACCCATCCACCACAAGGCACGGGTGGTGCCATACATGATGCGAGAGAAGGTGGAGATCGAGCTGGACAGGCTGCAACGAGAGGGCATCATCACGCCGATGGAGTTCAATGAGTGGGCCAGTCTGATTGTTCCGGTCCTCAAGGGCGATGGCATGGTCAGAATTTGTGGGGACTATAAAGTAACAATTAACCGTTTTTCACTGCAAGACCAGTACCGCTACCCAAGGCAAACAACCTAGTTGTGATGCTGGCAGGAGGAAAGACATTCACCAAGTTGGACCTGACCTCGGCCTACATGACGCAGAAGCTGGCGGAATCTTCGAAAGGCCTCACCTGCATCACCACGCACAAAAGTCTGTTCATCTACAATAGATGCCCGTTTGGGATTCGATTGGTTGTGGCTATTTTTCAAAGGAACATGGAGAATCTGCTAAAGTCAGTTCCGCGCACCGTGGTTTTCCAGGATGACATATTGATCACAGGTCAGAACACCATCGAACACTTGAAGAACCTGGAAGAGGTTCTAAGTCGGCTAGATCATGTGGGACTCAGGTTGAAATGTTTGGTGTGTTTTCCTGGCGCCAGAGGTCGAGTTCTTAGGGAGAAGAATCGCGGCAGACGGCATCAGACCCACCGACACCAAGACGGAGGCCATCAAGAATGCGCCGAGACCACGGAATGTGACGGAGCTGCGGTCGTTCCTGGACTCCTCAATTATTTTGGTAATTTCCTACCCGGGTTAAGCACCTTGCTAGAACCTCTACATGTGTAGCTACGCAAGGGAGATGACTGAGTATGGGGGAAATCACAAGAGGCTGCTTTTGAGAAAGCCAGAAATCTGTTATGTTCCAACCATCTGCTTGTTCTGTATGACCCATGTAAACGTTTAGTGCTAGCTTGCGATGTGTCTTCGTACGGGGTCGGGTGTGTGTTACAACAAGCAAACGATTCAGAACATTGCAACCGGTTGCCTATGCATCCAGGAGTCTGTCCAAGGCCGAAAGGGCCAACAGCATGATTGAAAAAGAAGCTCTGGCATGCGTTTACGGGGTGAAAAAAATGCACCAGTATCTGTTTGGTCTTAAGTTTGAGTTAGAAACTGACCATAAGCCGCTCATATCGCTATTCTCAGAGAGCAAAGGGATTAATACCAATGCCTCTACTCGCATCCAAAGATGGGCGCTCACGCTGTCTGCATATAACTATGTAATCCGCCGCAGACCAGGCACAGAGAACTGTGCTGATGCTCTCAGTCGGCTACCATTGCCCACCATTGGGGTGGAAATGGCACAGCCTGCAGACTTGCTCTTGGTGATGGAAGCATTTGAAAACGAAAAGTCACCTGTTACGGCCCGCCAGATCAGGACCTGAACCAGCCAGGATCCTTTACTGTCCCTTGTAAAAAAACTGTGTCCTCCATGGGAGCTGGTCCAGCGTCCCAGCGGAGATGCATGATGAGATCAAGCCGCTCCAGCGGCGCAAAGATGAGATGTCCATACAGGCAGAGTGTCTTTTGTGGGGTAATCGTGTGGTTTTGCCAAAGAAAGGCAGGGAAACGTTCATACGCGACCTACACAGTACCCACCCAGGCATAGTAATGATGAAAGCTATAGCCAGATCCCATGTATGGTGGCCCTGCATCGACTCAGATTTGGAGTCTTGCATGCGCCAACACAACACTTGCTCTCAACTGAGCAATGCACCCAGGGAGGCACCGCTAAGTTTGTGGTCATGGCCCTCCAAAGCGTGGTCGAGGATCCACGTTGACTTTGCTGGCCCATTTCTCGGCAAAATGTTTTTGGTTATTGTGGATGCTTATTCAAAATGGATTGAGTGTGTAATAATGTCTGTAAGCACTTCCACTGCCACCATCGAAAGCCTACGAGCCATGTTTGCCACACACGGCCTTGTCAGCGACAATGGGCCGTGCTTCACCAGTGCTGAATTCAAGGAATTTATGACCCGCAATGAGATCAAGCACGTCACATCTGCCCCATTCAAGCCCGCATCCAACGGCCAGGCAGAACAGGCAATTCAAACCATCAAGCAAAGCTTGAAACATGTGTTGGGAGGCTCCCTGCAGACCCACCTGTCCCGAGTCCTGCTCAGCTACCGCACCAGACCCTACTCGCTCACCGGGGTTCCCCCAGCCGAGCTGCTCATGAAAAGGGCGCTCAAAACAAGGCTCTCTCTTGTCCACCCTGATCTCCATGATCACGTCGAGGACAAGCGGCATCAACAAAGCATGCACCATGATCGTGCAAATTTGTCAGGCGATATTGAAGTCAATGACCCTGTATTTTTACTCAACTATGGACATGGCCCCAAATGGCTTGCTGGCACTGTCATAGCCAAAGAAGGGAGTAGGGTATTTCAGGTCAAACTCGCAAATGGACTAACTTGCAGACAGCATTTGGACCAAACCAAACTGCGATTCACAGACAGCCACGAGCAACCCGAAGAGGACACCACCAACTTCAACCCTCCGACACACACACAAGTGACATCACAGTTGACCACGAAGCTGAACTCACCATCCCCAGCAGCCCAGCAAGGCCAGCTATGCAGCAGCCCAGCGAAAAACCAACCAACTCACTTGCACCTGCATCTGTACCGAGACAATCAACTAGGGAGCGAAAGGCCCCAGATCGTCTCACCCTGTAAATAAGTGCACCATTGACTTTGGGAGGGAGTGATGTTATGTATGCAACCCTATGTAACTAGTATTATACTACCACCAGAGGACATACCTGTTGGAGTCCCAAGGGATCCCAGCATCCCTGGGGAGCACTGTATATAAGCTGGTCTCCCACACTGTACCAGCATTTGAGTTAGAATAAAGGAACTAAGGTCACACTTACTCATGTCTACAGTACTCAGTTACATTACTTTATTTGAGACATAACAATCACCCCGAAGCTTAAAAGCATGCAGGCAGAGGGGAAGTGGGTGACCACCAGACGGAGGAAGAACGTTAGGCAGATAGTGCGGGAGTTCCTCCCTGAGTCCATCTCGTTTTCCAATCGATATTCTCTTCTGAGCACCGGTAAGGGCAATGGTGCCTCTGGGGAGTGCAGCCAAAACCAAGTCCAAGGCACCACGGGTGGCTCAGCTGCACAGGGGGGAGGGACAAAGAATAAAATAGCTTTAGTGGTAGGGGATTCAATAGTTAGGGGAATAGAGAGGCATTTCTGCAGTCGTAGATGTGACTCCAAGATGGTCTGGTGCCAGGGTCAAGGATGTCACTGGGCGGACGTAGGGCATTGTGTGGGGAGAGGTTGAATAGCCTGAGGTCATGGTCCATATCGGGACCAAGGACATAGGTAGAAAGAGGGATGAGGTCCTGCAGGTAGAATTTAGGGAGCTAAGAGAAAAATTAAAGAGTAGAACCTCAAAGGTAGTAATCTCCGAATTACTACCGGTGCCAAGTGCTAATGAGTACAAGAATAGAAAGATAGAGAGGATGAACGCATGGTTGGAGTGTTGGTGCAGGAGGGAGGGCTTTAAATTCCTGAGGCATTGGGACTGCTTCTGGGGGAGGTGGGATCTGTACAAACCGGATGGGTTGCACCTCAACAGCGCCGGACCAATATTCTCATGGGGAATTTTGCTAGTGCTGTTAGGGAGAGTTTAAACTAGCTTGGCTTGGCAGGGGGATGGGAACCTGAGAACAAATTCAATAGGGAAGGAAATAAAGCTGAAATTGGAAAGCAAGAATGTAGAAAGTGAATCTGTAAGAGAGAGGAAACAAGGGTTAGTAAGTAGTAATCAAGGAGGTCTTCCTGTGCTTCAATGCAAGGAGTATAGCGAATAAGGCAGATAAGCTGAGAGCACAGGTAGACACTTGGGAGTATGACATTGTAGCCATTATAGAGACATGGCTGAAAGAGGGGCAGGTTTGGCTGCTCAATATTCCTGGTTACGGGATTTTTGACATTACAGAGAGGGGGGTAAAAAGGAGGTGTCGCAGTATTGATTAAAGAAACTATTACAGCTGTGAGGAGGGATGATATGTTAGAGGGATCATCAAACGAGGCCATCTGGGTCGAACTGAAAAATAAAAAAGGGGCGATCACACTGCTGGGCATGTATTATAAACCCCCAAACAGTGGGAGGGAGATAGAAGAGCAAATATGTTGGCATATTTCTGTGAAGTCCAAAATCCACAGTGCAGTAATAGTAGGGGATTTCAACTATCCTAATATTGATTGGGACAAATATAGTGTGAAGGGTATAGAGGGTGTGGAATTCCTAAAATGCATTCAAGAGAACTTTTTTAGTCTGTATGTAACAAGCCTAACATGGAAGGGGGAGATTCTGGATTTAGTTTTGGGGAAAGAAGTTAGGCAGGTGGAGGGGGTATCAGTGAGAGAGCACTTGGGTGCCAGTAACCATAATCAGTCAAATTGAAGGTAGTTATGGATAAGGAAAAGAATAGACCAGGAATAGAAGTCCCAAATTGGGGAAAAGCTAACTTTGCTAAGTTGAGAAGTGATTTGGCCACAGTGGGCTGGAAACAGCTACTTGAAGGTAAATCAGTGTCAGAACAGTGGGAAGTATTCAAGGAGGAGATCCGGAGGGCTCAGGCCAAACATGCGCCCTTCAAGAAAAAGGGCGGGAATAACAGTTTTAGAGTACTCTGGATATCTAGGGACTTACAGGGGAGGATAAAGAAAAACAGGGAAGCTTATATCATATACCCACAGCTAAATACTGTAGAATCTCTGGAGGAATATAGAAAGTTCAGAGGTGAAATTAAAAAGGATATTAGGAATGCTAAGAGAGCATGAAAAATTCTTGGCAAGTAAAATCAAGGAAAACCCAAAGATGTTCTATAAATATATTAAGAGTAAGACAATAACTAAAGAAAGGGTAGGGCCTATTAGAGAGTATGAAGGTAATGTGTGTGTGGAGGCGGAAGATGTGGGTATGGTTCTTAATGAATAATTTGCATCTGTTTTCAAAAAGGATAGGGGCAATGCAGATACTGCTATTGAGGAGGAGTGTGAAATTCTGGATGAAATAAACATGGTGAGAGAAAAGGTATTAAGGGGTTTAGCAGCTTTGAAAGTGGATAAGTCCCCAGGCCCTGATGAAATGCATCCCAGGCTGCTGAGCGAAGCAAAAGAGGAAGCCTTGACCATCATTTTCCAGTCCTCTTTGGATTCAGGCATCATGCCAGAGGACTGAAAGACTGCTAATGTTGTACCTTTGTTTAAGAAGGGAGAAAGGGATAGGCCGAGTAATTACAGGTCTGTCAGCCTAACCTCAATGGTGTGAAAATTATTGGAAAAAAACCTGAAGGACAAATCTACAGTTAGAAAGTCAAGGATTAATCAGGGACAGTCAGCATAGATTTGTTAAGGGAAGATCATGCTTGACGAACCTGATTGAATTTTTCGAGGAGGTAACCAGGAGAGTTGATGAGTGTAGTGCATACTGTTATATATGTAAGCACTCTAGTAATGACTCCACGAGGTAAGGTACTGTACTTGAACTGTTGTGACGTTAGTCCATTTATTGCAGCTCCTGAGTGAGGATACAGTGAAGTGAGCTCCCTTTTATACTTGGTTACCTGTAGTGTGCAGGTGACCATTAGGTCTCCACCAGTAGCACCCTCTGGTGGTACAGGTATAGTGTATACAGTGTGAAGATACATTCAGTGGTCTAATGTTACAATACATACATTATATATACACAACATCATTACCCCCTAAGTTTTGTGCCACTGGCTTTTGCACTATGCGCTCTGGCCCTCAACTTCAGTGCCCAAAGCCCTTGCACTTTGTCTGTGCTTGGAAATGGCTCTCTCCCTGTAGACCCCCAAGTCCTTGTTGCCACGACATTGGGAAATGGTCAGCAGTGGATGATTGGAGGTTGTAGTGAGGGTTGTGTGGGTTCTGGGTGTGATCCATATGTGTCCATGGCTACATACATCCATTCCCCCGCCCCCCACACATAGACCATGTGTGTGGCTTGACATCTGCATACATGTACAGAGAATAAAGAATAAGATTAATTAGAACACTGTTTTTGGGTTCAGCAATGGTGGAACAAGCACATATTACAGATAAGGTACATACGTGGTATTACAGTCTTGCCCCTGGGGTGTGGGTGCAGGTGGATGAGGACGCTTGTTTCGGAGCAACTGGACTGTGCCCCCTGCCAGCTGGTTGGACTTGGATTGCTCACCTGGCTGTGTCTCAGGGGCTTAGCCATTGTCTAGTGGTGGGCAGAGCCACAGGAATGTGTGGCCTCCCTGTCCTCCTTTGAGGGCTGTAGGGTCTCCCTGCTGCCCTTCAGCGGTGGTGGGAGTCTGGTCATCCCAGGTCCCGTTAGGAGGGCTGGAGGGTGCTGGCCTCTTGCTCCCGGTGCTGCCCTGGTGGCCAGAGGGCTAGGGCCGATCTGGGGCAAGGTGCCAGTGGTGGTGCCTGTGCCATCCATTGATCGCTGGCCCTGCAGTGGGTAAGCTCCCACTGTGTGTGTGGCCACACTCCCTGGGGCATCACGTTGGTCCCGGAGGTGCAGGCCACATGGTCGGGTAGCCTGCTTGACCTGGGTGCTTCCCACGGGAGGTTGCCCTTAGCTCTGTCGGTGTACATGTAGAATCCGGCATGTCACATTATTTCATCATTTGCTTTCATGATACATTGGCTCCGACCGCAATCAGCCGACTCGACATTATTAGTTGTCTTTACAATTTCGCATTTGTCAATTACATCTCTTTCCTGTGTACTATCGGCATCGCTGTACAATGTTACATTTGGATTCTTGCATTTGTTAATTACATCTTTATCATTAGTGTCACCGGCATGGCTGTACAAAGAGTGGAACTGTCCCTTTAATTGTGCTGGGTTGCCTGTCTCCTTTAAGATGGCCTTGCAATCTTTACCCCAATCCAGTTCGCTGCTTGGCATCACGTGTTCCCTCAACGCTGCCCCTTGTGGTTTGGTGGTGGCCATCTTGATTTCAGGTGCTTCACCTCGCGGTACGGGCGCCATCTTCTTTTTCTCCACAGGGTAGGCTGCGTTGATACTTTTCTCCCCAGGTTTTGCCATGGAAGTAAGGAATTTCTGGCACGGAAGGCGGAGGATGAACGGCCAGTTGTCATAGTGCATATAGGTACCAACGATATAGGTAAAAAAACGGGATGAGATCCTACAAGCTGAATTCAGGGAGCTAGGAGTTAAATTAAAAAGTAGGACTTCAAAGGTAGTAATCTCAGGATTGCTACCAGTGCCACGTGCTAGCCAGAATAGAAATAGCAGGATAGTTAAGATGAATACGTGGCTTGAGGAATGGTGCAAGAGGGAGGGATTCAGCTTGTAGGACCTCATCCCATTTTTTACCTATATCGTTGGTACCTATATGCACCACGACAATTCCTGGGACATTGGAACTGGTTCTAGGGGAGATGGGACCAGTACAAACTGGACGGTCTGCACCTGGGCAGGACCGGAACCAATGTCCTAGGGAGAGTGTTTGCTAGTGCTGTTGGGGAGGGTTTACACTAATATGGCAGGGGGATGGGAATCTATGCAGGGAGACAGAGGGAAGTAAAATAGGAGCAGAAGCAAAAGGTAGAAAGGAGATAAGGAAAAGTGGTGGGCAGAGAAATCAAAGGCAAAAATCTAAAAGGGCCACATTACAACATTATTCTAAAAGGATAAAGAGTGTTAAAAAAAACAAGTCTGAAGGCTCTGTGTCTCAATGCGAGGAGCATTCGTAATAAGGTGGATGAATTAACTTTACAGATAGCTGTTAACATAGAAACATAGAAACATAGAAAATAGGTGCAGGAGCAGGCCATTCAGCCCTTCTAGCCTGCACCGCCATTCAATGAGTTCATGGCTGAACATGAAACTTCAGTACCCCATTCCTGCTTTCTCGCCATACCCCCTGATCCCCCGAGTAGTAAGGACCTCATCTAACTCCCTTTTGAATATATTTAGTGAATTGGCCTCAACTACTTTCTGTGGTAGAGAATTCCACAGGTTCACCACTCTCTGGGTGAAGAAGTTTCTCCTCATCTCGGTCCTAAATGGCTTACCCCTTATCCTCAGACTGTGACCCCTGGTTCTGGACTTCCCCAACATTGGGAACATTCTTCCTGCATCCAACCTGTCCAAACCCGTCAGAATTTTAAACGTTTCTATGAGGTCCCCTCTCACTCTTCTGAACTCCAGTGAATACAAGCCCAGTTGATCCAGTCTTTCTTGATAGGTCAGTCCCACCATCCCGGGAATCAGTCCGGTGAATCTTCGCTGCACTCCCTCAATAGCAAGAATGTCCTTCCTCAGGTTAGGAGACCAAAACTGTACACAATACTCCAGGTATGGCCTCACCAAGGCCCTGTACAACTGTAGCAACACCTCCCTATCCCTGTACTCAAATCCCCTCGCTATGAAGGCCAACATGCCATTTGCTTTCTTAACCGCCTGCTGTACCTGCATGCCAACCTTCAATGACTGATGTACCATGACACCCAGGTCTCGTTGCACCTTCCCTTTTCCTAATCTGTCACCATTCAGATAATAGTCTGTCTCTCTGTTTTTACCACCGAAGTGGATAACCTCACATTTATCCACATTATACTTCATCTGCCATGCATTTGCCCACTCACCTAACCTATCCAAGTCACTCTGCAGCCTCATAGCATCCTCCTCGCAGCTCACACTGTCACCCAACTTAGTGTCATCTGCAAATTTGGAGATACTACATTTAATCCCGTCTAAATCATTAATGTACAATGTAAACAGCTGGGGCCCCAGCACAGAACCTTGCGGTACCCCACTAGTCACTGCCTGCCATTCTGAAAAGTACCCATTTACTCCTCCTCTTTGCTTCCTTTCTGACAACCAGTTCTCAATCCACGTCAGCACACTACCCCCAATCCCATGTGCTTTAACTTTGCACATTAATCTCCTGTGTGGGACATTGTCGAAAGCCTTCTGAAAGTCCAAATATACCACATCAACTGGTTCTCCCATGTCCACTTTACTGGAAACATCCTCAAAAAATTCCAGAAGATTTGTCAAGCATGATCTCCCTTTCACAAATCCATGCTGACTTGGACCTATCATGTCACCATTTTCCAAATGCGCTGCTATGACATCCTTAATAATTGATTCCATCATTTTACCCACTACTGAGGTCAGGCTGACCGGTCTATAATTCCCTGCTTTCTCTCTCCCTCCTTTTTTAAAAAGTGGGGTTACATTGGCTACCTTCCACTCGATAGGAACTGATCCAGAGTCAATGGAATGTTGGAAAATGACTGTCAATGCATCCGTTATTTCTAAGGCCACCTCCTTAAATACTCTGGGATGCAGTCCATCAGGCCCTGAGGATTTATCGGCCTTCAATCCCATCAATTTCCCCAACACCATTTCCCGACTAATAAGGATTTCCCTCAGTTCCTCCTCCTTACTAGACCCTCTGACCCCTTTTATATCCGGAAGGTTGTTTGTGTCCTCCTTAGTGAATACTGAACCAAAGTACTTGTTCAATTGGTCTGCCATTTCTTTGTTCCCCGTTATGACTTCCCCTGATTCTGACTGCAGGGGACCTACGTTTGTCTTTACTAACCTTTTTCTCTTTACATACCTATAGAAACTTTTGCAATCCGTCTTAATGTTCCCTGCAAGCTTCTTCTCGTACTCCATTTTCCCTGCCCTAATCAAACCCTTTGTCCTCCTCTGCTGAGTTCTATATTTCTCCCAGTCCCCAGGTTTGCTGCTATTTCTGGCCAATTTGTATGCCACTTCCTTGGCTTTAATGCTATCCCTGATTTCCCTCGATAGCCACGGTTGGGCCACCTTCCCTTTTTTATTTTTACGCCAGACAGGAATGTACAATTGTTGTAATTCATCCATGCGGTCTCTAAATGTCTGCCATTGCCCATCCACAGTCAACCCCTTAAGTATCATTCGCCAATCTATCTTAGCCAATTCACGCCTCATACCTTCAAAGTTACCCTTCTTTAAGTTCTGGATCATGGTCTCTGAATTAACTGTTTCATTCTCCATCCTAATGCAGAATTCTACCATATTATGGTCACTCTTCCCCAAGGGGTCTCGCACAATGAGATTGTTAATTAATTAATTAACGGATATGATGTAATTGGGATTACAGAGACATGGCTCCAGGGTGACCAAGGTTGGGAACTCAACATCCAGGAGTATTCAATATTCAAGAAGGATAGACAGAAAGGAAAAGGAGTGGGGTAGCATTGCTGGTTAAAGAGGAGATTAACGCAATAGTAAGGAAGGACATTAGCTTGGATGATGTGCAATCTGGATGGGTAGAGCTGCAGAATACCAAAGGGCAGAAAACGCTAGTGGGAGTTGTGTACAGACCACCAAACAGTCGTAGCGAGGTTGCGGATGGCATCAAACAGGAAATTAGGGATGCGTGCAATAAAGGTACAGCAGTTATCATGGGTGACTTTAATCTGCATATAGATTGGGCTAACCAAACTCATAGCAATACGGTGGAGGAGGATTTCCTGGAGTGTATAAGGGATGGTTTTCTGGACAAATAGGTGAGGAACCAACTAGAGAGCTGGCCATCCTAGACTGGGTGTTGTGTAACGAGAGAGGATTAATTAGCAATCTTCTTGTGCAAGGTCCCTTGGGGAAGTATGACCATAATATGGTAGAATTCTTCATAAAGATGGAGAGCGACACAGTTAATTCAGAGACTAGAATCCTGAACTTAAAGAAAGGTAACTTCGATGGTATGAGACGTGAATTGGCTAGGATAGACTGGCGAATGATACTGTTAATACGGATTCTTTTTCCCTCAATCTGTTTCAGCGAATACACTGACGCGAACACCTTCTTGCCTTTTCTGTAAAAGACCTTCATTGAAGATTCTCCGGCCGGGACTTGTCAAGACAAAGGAACACTCTCAATCAGAGCCTGTTTACCTTCCTCTGGACAAGCCCCTTTACAGCACGAAAAGCACAGTAGTTATACATTTTCAAAACATAACACATTTGATTAGGACTTGGTCTGTCCACTCCCTTTCTTCCTTCCCCCCCCCACCCCCCGAGTATGTCCAATGGCAGGCGAGGAGGTCTCCTAATTAGAGCTGGCCCCGAGGTCAGCTTGTTTATAGCGTCATTAAATTCTTCTTCTTTATCAGTAAAACCTATTTCCCTCTTATCAGTAAAAAGCATTACGTTATTCTCCCCTCCTTATTCGTGAAAACCATTACGTTACCTTCTATCTATGATTGCTTTTTCTTTCCCGTGACTCGTGTTTAACCTCAACTCTCAGTAACCCCCTTTTTTTCTGTCGATTCTGCAATGTCTGCATTTTGACATTTCTTTAGCTATTTTCCCATGATTCCCTATCTCCATCCCTCTGCCACATTTACAATCCTTCTGTATCCATTCTCAATACTTAAAGGGTTGATGGTGGATAGGCAATGGCAGACATTTAAAGATCACATGGATGAACTTCAACAATTGTATATCGATGTCTGGCATAAAAATAAAACTGGGAAGGTGGCTCAACCGTGGCTAACAAGGGAAATTAGGGATAATGTTAAATCCAAGGAAGAGGCATATAAATTGGCCAGAAAAAGCAGCAAACCTGAGGACTGGGAGAAATTTAGAATTCAGCAGAGGAGGATGAAGGGTTTAATTAGGAGGGGGAAAATAGAGTATGAGAGTAAGCTTGCAGGGAACATAAAAACTGACTGCAAAAGCTTCTACAGATATGTGAAGAGAAAAAGATTAGTGAAGACAAATGTCAGAATCTTGCAGTCAGAATCTATGTGAATTTATAATGGGGAACAAAGAAATGGCAGGCCAATTGAACAAATACTTTGGTTCTGTCTTCACTAAGGAAGACACAAATAACCTTCCGGAAATACTAGGGTACCGAGGGTCTAGCGAGAAGGAGGAACTAAAGGAAATCCTTATTAGTCAGGAAATTGTGTTAGAGAAATTGATGGGACTGAAGGCTGATAAATCCCCAGGGCCCAATAGTCTGCATCTCAGAGTACTTAAGGAAGTGGCCCTAGAAATAGTGGATGCAATGGTGGGCATTTTCCAACATTCTATAGACTCTGGATCAGTTCCTATGGATTGGAGGGTAGCTAATGTAACCCCACTTTTTAAAAAAGGAGGGAGAGAGAAAACAGGGAATTATAGCCTGACATTCAGTAGTGGGGAAAATGTTGGAATCAATTATTAAAGATGTAATAGCAGCGCATTTGGAAAGTAGTGACAGGATCGGTCCAAGTCAACATGGATTTATGAAGGGGAAATCATGCTTGACAAATCTTCTAGAATTTTTTGAGGATGTAACTAGTAGAGTGGACAAGGGAGAACCAGTGGATGTGGTGTTTTTGGACTTTCAAAAGGCTTTTGACAAGGTCCCACACAAGAGATTAGTGTGCAAAATTTAAAGCACATGGTATTGGGGATAATGTATTGACGTGGATAGAGAACTGGTTGGCAGACAGGAAGCAAAGAGTAGGAATAAACGGGTCCTTTTCAGAATGGCAGGCAGTATAATGCAAGTTTCAGTGCTAGTACCCCAGCTATTTACAATATACATTAATGATTTAGACGAAGGAATTGAATGTAATATCTCCAAGTTTGCAGATAATACGAAGCTGGATGGCAGTGTGAGCTGTGAGGAGGATGCTAAGAGGCTGAAGAGTGACTTGGACAGGTTAGGTGAGTGGGCAACTGCATGGCAGATGCAGTATAATGTAGATAAATGTGAGGTTATCCACTTTAGTGGCAAAAACAGGAAGGCAGAATATTATCTGAATGGTGACAGATTAGGAAAAGGAGAGGTGCAACTGGAGTTCAGAAGAATGAGAGGGGATCTCATAGAAACGTTTAAAATTCTGACGGGTTTAGACAGGTTAGATGCAGGAAGAGTGTTCCCAATGTTGGGGAAGTCCAGAACCAGGGGTCACAGTCTAAGGATCAGGGGTAAGTCATTTAGGACCGAGATGAGGAGAAACTTCTTCACCCAGAGAGTGGTGAATCTGTGGAATTCTCTACCACAGAAAGTTGTTGAGGCCAATTCACTAAATATATTCAAAAAGGAGTTAGATGTAGTCCTTACTACTAGGGGGATCAAGGGGTACGGCGAGAAAGCAGGAATGGGGTACTGAAGTTGCATGTTCAGCCATGAACTCATTGAATGGCGGTGCAGGCTCGAAGGGCTGAATGGCCTACTCCTGCACCTATTTTCTATGTTTCTATGAGACTTGGGTGTCATGGTACATCAGTCATTGAAAGTTGGCATGCAGGTACAGCAGGCGGTGAAGAAGGCAAATGGCATGTTGGCCTTCATAGCAAGAGGATTTAAGTACAGGGGCAGGGAGGTCTTACTGCAGTTGTACAGGGCCTTGGTGAGGCCGCACGTTGAATATCGTGTACAGTTTTGGTCTCCGAATCTGAGGAAGGACATTCTTGCTATTGAGGGAGTGCAGCGAAGGTTCACCAGACTGATTCCCGGGATGGCAGGACTGACATATGAAGAAAGACTGGATCGACTCGGCTTATATTCATTGGAATTTAGAAGAGTGAGAGGGGATCTCACAGAAACATATAAAATTCTGACGGGATTGGACATGTTAGATGCAGGAAGAATGTTCCCAATGTTGGGGAAGTCCAGAACCAGGAGTCACCGTCTAAGGATCAGGGGTAAGCCATTTAGGACCGAGATGAGGAGAAACTTCTTCACTCAGAGAATTGTGAACCTGTGGAATTCTCTACCACTGAAAATTGTTGAGGCCAGTTAGATATATTTAAAAGGGAGTTAGATATGGCCCTTATGGCTAAAGGGATCAAGGAGTATGGAGAGAAAGCAGGAATGGGGTACTAAAGTTGCAAAAATGATCAGTCATGATCATATTGAATGGTAGTGCAGGCTCGAAGGGCCGAATGTCCTACTCCTGGACCTATTTTCTATGTTTCTGAGCCGATCGTCTTCCTTTGGAGCCCGGAAGATGAGGTCTGGTCATTTTGGGTTGGATCATTTTGCAGTTGAGTTGTGCAGTCTGTGTTGTCGCCATGCAGTCGAGTCGGACGGTAGGATCTGGGGCCGTGTAGGACGTCGATCGCTGGGGCCGTGTAGGACGTCGATCGCTGGGGCCTGCATCGCGCCGGCATGGGACACATGGACATCCACGCTGCCAACGACTGGGGTGATGTCTTTTGTGTAAGTGAGCAGCTTCACCTGGATTGGGAGCATTTTAGGTCATTCGGTGGGATTGTCCCAGAGTTTCTCGAAGGCTGTCTGATTCATCAGCGATTGGCTCGCCCCTGTGTCGACCTCCATCGAGACTGGAACACCGTTGATTTCTACTTCCATTTTCAATAGAGAGCTCTCGGTGGAGCAGGTATGCACTCCATACACCTCTTCCAGGGGCTGAGCTGCCTCATAGACACTCTCTTCATCTTCATCAGTGCAGGGTGATCGGCCAACACTTCAGTAACTCGGTGAGTAAAATTACTTCTACACATTCGCTGGAGATGACCTTTAGTGTTACAGCCTTTGCAAGTATAGTCTCTGTATCGGCACTGGTGGGCCCTGTGATTTCCTCCACAGCGCCAGCATGGGGCTTGCCAGTTGGCCCCATGTGGCGGACTCAGGGTTGCGGGACTCGGGGTAGCAGTCTTGCCTCTGAAAGGCTCCATTCAGTTTACTGTATTTGTCGGGTTAGAGTCCTGGGGGTGAGTTATCATCCTCTTGGAATCGCAGGCCGAAATCATGAATGCCTGGCTCACTTTAATTGCCTTCTGCAGGGTGACCGTAGTGTCCGCAGAGAACAGCTTGTGGAGGAGGCCCTCGTGGCCGATTCGAATAACAAAGATGTCCCACAGTGCTTCGGTGAGGTGGTCGCCAAAATCGCACGGTGCAACCATTCATCTCAAATCTGCAGCATACTTTGCGATTTCTTGGCCTTCAGGCTGCCGGTGGGTGTAGAACCGGTGTTTGGCTGTGAGGATGCTCTCTTTAGGATTGAGCTGTTCCTGCATTATTATTACGAGCTCCACGTACGTTTTGGTTGTCGTCTTCGCTGGGGCTAGCAGGTCCCTGACGAGGATATGGACAGTGGGCCCACAACTGCTGAACAGGATGGCTCTGCGCTCATCAGCCAACGAAGTCGGTGTGTCTCCAGCCAGGTCGTTCGCGATGAAAAAGTGTTCGAGCCTTTCCACAAAGGCATCCCAATCTTCCTCACCAGCGAATTGTTGAAAGTTGCTTCGGTTAGCTATTTTGTGCGTGGAAATTCGTAATCTCGTCGCCAGTTGTTATATATGTAAGCACTCTAGTAATGACTCCACGAGCTAAGGTACCGTACTTGAACTGTTGTGATCTTAGTCCATTTATTGCAGCTCCTGAGTGAGGATACAGTGAAGTGAGCTCCCTTTTATACTTGGTTATCTGCAGTGTGCAGGTGACCCTTAGGTCTCCACCAGTAGCACCCTCTGGTGGTACAGGTATAGTGTATATAGTGTGAAGAAACATTCAGTACATACATTATACATACACAACACATATGATGTAGTGTATATGGACTTCAGCAAAGCTTTTGGTAAGGTCCCACATGACAGACTGGTCACGAAGGTAAAAGCCCATGGGATCCAGGACAAAGCGACAAGTTGGATCCAAAATTGGCTTAGAGGTAGGAAGCAAAGGGTAATGGTTGATGGATGTTTTTGTGACTGGAGGGATGTTTCCAGTGGGGTTCCGCAGGGCTCAGTACTGGGTCCCTTGCTTTTTGTGGTATACATCAATGATCTAGATTTGAATATAGGGAGTATGATTAAGAAGTTTGCAGATGACACTAAAATTGTCTAATGTGGCTGATAATGAAGAGGAAAGTCATGGACTGCAGGAGGATATCAATCTACTGGTCAGGTGGGCAGAACAGTGGCAAATAGAATTTAATTCAGAGAAGTATGAGGTAATGCATTTGGGGAGGGCTAATAAGGAAAGGGTATACACATTAAATGGTAGGCCACTTTGAAATATAGATGAACAAAGGGACTTTGGAGTGCTTGTTCACAGATCCAGTAGTCCTCACCTTTTAGCTGGCAGGTTTCCCGAGGCCAGGGAAACCTACCCGCCCGGCCACAGTTAAATTTAAATGGTGGATCACCATGAGGTACCCAGCCCCATTATAATAGTTAAATGGGTATGTAACCTTCAGGGCTGCTGACCGAGGGAGTGTAGCTTTTTGTCAGCCGGGGCGGACATGAAGGGCTGAACTGGCCTCCTTCTGCACTGTAAGTTTCTATGTTTCTATGTCACAGACCGCCCTTCCAGAAGGCTGATTGAGTGGCTGCCTCCTCCCTCGATGCTGTTCCTCCTCCTGTTCTTTCTGAAAGTAGCAGGCCAGGTGGATAAGGTGGTTAAGAAGGCATACGGAATGCTTGCCTTTATTAGCCAAGGCATAAAATACAAGAGCAGGGAGATTATGCTTAAATTGTATAATTCACTGGTTACGCTACAGCTGGAATACTGTGTGCAGTTCTGGTCGCCATACTATCGGAAGGATATGATTGCACTAGAGAGGGTGCAGAGGAGATTTACGAGGATGCTGCCTGGAATGGAGAATCTTAGCTATGAGAACAGATTGGATAGGCTGGGTTTGTTATCCTTGGAACAGAGGAGGCTGAGGGGAGACCTCATTGAGGTGTATAAAATTTTGAGGGGCCTGGATATAGTGGATGGTAAGGGCCTATTTCCCTTGGTGGAAGGGTAAAATATGAGGGGCCATAGGTTTAAGGTGGTTGGTGGAAGGTTTAGAGGGGGGTTTGAGGAGAAGCTTCTTCACGCAGAGGGTTGTGGGGGTCTGGAACTCGCTGCCTGGAAAGGTGATAGAGGCATTTAAAAGGTGCTTGGTTGGACACTTGAAGTGCCGTAACCTGCAGGGTTATGGACCTAGAGCTGGTAAGTGGGATTAAACTGGATAACCTCTTACTGGCTGGCGCAGGTACGATGGTAAGTACTTCAGGGAATCGAATATGACCAGAGTAGTCTCCTGGACTAATTTCGATCGCCTAGATGGGTCGGAGAGGAATTTTCCCAGATTTTTTTCCCCAATTGGCCTGGGTTTTTATCTTTTTTTGCCTCTCCCAGGAGATCACATGGCTCCAGGTGGGGTGGAGTGTAAAATGTTGCGATACATGGGGTATCTGGTTGGGCCGGAAGCTCTTTACCTGTTCGCCATTGTTCATTGTTCATAGGCTTGTATGTCACCTTCAGGGCTGCTGACCGAGGGAGTGTAGCTTTTTGTCAGCCGGGGCGGACACGATGGGCTGAACTGGCCTCCTTCTGCGCTGTAAGTTTCTATGTTTCTATGTCACAGACCGCCCTTCCAGAAGGCTGATTGAGTGGCTGCCTCCTCCCTCAATGCTGTTCCTCCTCCTGTTCTTTCTCCTCCTTGTCTTTGTTCTCCTCCTCCTGAGGGGGTTCGGCTATGCCTGGTGGTAATGGCTGGGCCCTCATGATGGCCAAGTTGTGCAGTATGCAGCAGACCACGATGAAAAGGGACAGCTGCTCAGCTGAGGACTGGAGGACTCCTCCCGAGTGGTCAAGGCAGCAGAACCATTGCTTGAGCACTCTGATGGTCTGCTCGATGATGTTCCTGGTGGCAGCATGGCTCTCATTATACGAGTGCTCTGTAGGAGTGTTGGGGTTATGGAAGGGAGTCATGAGCCAGATGGAGAGCGGATAGCCCTCGTCTCCGACCAGCCAGCCAAGAGCTTGATGTGGTGGCTGGAAGAGTGCTGGTGTAGGATGAAGGCATTGTGGCTGCTGCCAGGATAGCGGACATTGACGATGAGGATTCAGTGTCTGTGGTCACACACCAACTACACATTAAGTGAGTGGTAGCCTTTGCGGTTACAGAATACCTCAGGATGCTGCTCACAAAGCAATGTGGGAGCAGTCAATTGCACCCTGCACCATGGGGTTGTTCCCTATCCTGGAAAAGCCACATGCACGCTCGTCCTGCTTCTCTCTATTGATGGGGAAGGAAATATAGTCCCTTCTTTTGTAGACAGCCTCTGTGATCTCCTGGATGTAGCAATGGACGGCAAACTGCGATATGTTAGATATGTCTCCTGTTGCAGACTGGAAGGATCTGGTGGCGTAGAAATTGAGGACAGCGGTGACCTTAATTGTCACTGAGAGAGTCATGGTCACCCTGGTCTGAGGGTGAAGGTCTGATTGCAGGAGGTAGCAGAGCTCTGCGATCATGTCCTTGGTGAAGTGGAGACTTCCAAGACACTGCTCCTCAGTTAAAGTGATGTAGGAGAAGTGCTCCCGGAATACCCTGGGAGGGTAAGAGCTTCTGCTGAGAGCCTTGTTGGCCCTTCTCCCTCTGGCCACATTTTGCAATGTTTCTCTCTGCCTCCGCTGCCTCCGACCTTGATGCTGCAGGGCAAGGTCAAGAGCTAGTTCAGCCCCCATTAACGTATGCAAGTGTAGGACTTCGAAATCTCAGTAGAATGAAAGTGACACATTTATAGCAGGCAGAACACTCCTGAAAGTTAGAAATGTGTAACTCATTGAAAACAGCAGTTTCGCTATGTGGACATGACGAGGCAGCATTGATTGGCGGTTAAAACTAAACCGAATGTTGAACATTTTAAATACCATTCCTACAGCGGCTATCCAAATGCATACCGCCTCCTCTTCCTGCCGTTATTCACACCCGGCGCTAAGACAGGGGTCTGGAAGCAATTTCACATTCGGGGCGGTAACAGAACACTGCGCACTTTATGACGTCACGATCTTCGAGGCGCTAGAGGCCCAGGCGATAAGAGTACCGGCACTGATGTTCGCGGGCATTGCTGCATTCACCATGCCTGGTCATTAACCCCTTAGCGTCCCATTGGGGCCCTCCCAAGGCACTAATGGGAGGCGCTAAGCAGCTGAATTTCTTTCACTATATTCAAGCGAATACAAGCTTAGTCTATGCAACCTGTCCTCATAGTGTAACCCTTTTAGCCCCGGTATCATTCTAGTGAATTTGTGCTGCACCCCCTCCAAGGCCAATATATTGTTCCTGAGCTTTGGTGCCCAGAGCTGCATCCAGAGGTTCTAACCAGAGATTTGACCAGCTGTAACATAACTTCCACCCTTTTGTATTCCAGCCCTCTTGACACAAGGACCAACATTCCATTAGCCTTTTGATTATATTTTGTACCTATCCACTAACTTTTAATGATTTCTGTACTTGGACCCCTAAATCTCTGCTTATCCACAGTTCCTAGCTTCTCACCATTTAGAAACCTATCATTCTTAGGTCCAAAGTGGATGACCTCACACTTTCCCCACATTGAACTCCATCTGTTAGATTAATAGAATGGGCAAAACTATCAATGTCCCTTTGCAACTTTCTGCTCCTATCTACACTATTTACTGTGCCAGCTAACTTAATGTCATCAGAAAACTTAGATATACGACTCTCTGTTGCTTCATCCAAGTCATTTATGAATATAGTGAAAAGCTGCGACCCCAGTCCCAGGGGAACACCACTATTCAAACCTTCCAAATTGAGTGCATACCCATCGATCAACTATAAGGTAGTTTCTTTATCAGGGAGCTAAATTTTCTATTGTGCTAACAAACATTTAAAATGGTAAGCCATTCTGTTTCAACAGCTAATTGTAAATTTCAAGACCAGTTTATTATGTATTATACATTTTAAGATTTTAAAAGATCTATCAATGAAGAGAAATTTCAAACATTCTCATGATGACCTCCTGGAGACCTAACATTCCAGAGAATACTAGACCTGTCAAAGGCAGTGAGCCCAATAGCAGACAGTTCTGCTGTTGTTATATTCAGCATTCTTTGAAGTACTGTGCTATACTCATAATAAAGGATGAAACTGAGTACTGTGTACAATGAGCAAGTGTGACCTTAGCTCCTTTAATAAGACTTCAGAGTGCAGGTACCTCATGGGTGGCCTGCTTATATACCGTGTTCCCAAGGGATGCTGGGATCCCTTGGGACTCCGACAGGTAGGCCCTCTAGTGGTCGTGTAATACAGGTTACAAGGGGTTAAATACATAACATCATTCCCCCCATGAAGTCAATAGTACACTTATTTACAAGGTGAGATGATCTGGGGCTTTTCACTCCCTTGTCAATCGTCTCGGTACAAATGCAGGTGTGGGTGAGTTAGTTAGTTCTTCACTGGGCTGTTGGGCAGCCGGCCTTGCCGGGCTGCTGGGGATGGTGAGTTCGGCTTCGTGGTCAATCATGATGTCAGTTGTCACTTGTGTGTGTGTGTGTGTGTTGGAGGGTCAAAGTTGGTGGTGATTTCTTCGGGTTGTTCGTAGCTGTTGGTGAACCGCAATTCGATTTGGTCCAAATGTTTTCTGTGCGTTTGTCCATTGGCCAATTTGACCTGAAACACCCTACTCCGCTGTGATCGGCCAGCGAGCAATTTGGGACCATGTCCATAATTGAGCACAAACACAGGATCATTGATCTCAATATCACGTGACAAATTTGCGCGGTCATGGTACACACTTTGTTGATGTCGCTTGCCCTCCACGTGATCATGGAGATCAGGGTGGACAAGAGAGAGCCTTGTTTTTAGCCCCCTTTTCATGAGCAGCCCGGCTGTGGGAACCCCGGTGAGTGAGTGGGGTCTGGTGCAGTAGCTGAGCAGCACTCGGGACAACCGACACACGTTTCAAGCTTTGCTTGATGGTCTGAACTGGCCGTTGGATGCGGGCTTGAACGGGGCAGATGTGACGTGTTTGATCCCATTACGGGTCATGAATTCCTTGAATTCGGCACTGGTGAAGCACGACCCATTGTCACTGACTGACTAGGGCATCAGGCAAGCCGTACGTGGCAAACATGGCTTGTAGGCTTTTAATAGTGGCCGTGAACATGCTTACAGACATTATCGTAAATTCAGTCCATTTTGAATAAGCGTCCACGACAACCAAAAACATTTTGCTTCGAAATGGGCCCGCATAGTCCACGTGGATCCTCGACCACAGTTTGGAGGGCCACGACCACAAACTTAGCGGTGCCTCTCTGGGTGCATTGCTCAGTTGAGAGCAAGTGTTGCACTGGCACACACATGACTCTAAATCTGAGTCGATGCCGAGCCACCACACATGGGATCTGGCGATGGCTTTCATCATTACGATGCCTGGGTGGGTGCTGTGCAGTTCACATATGAACGTATCTCTGCCTTTCTTGGGCAAGACCACGCGATTGCCCCACAACAGACAGTCCGCCTGCAGGGACATTTCGTCTTTGCGCCTGTGGAACGGCTTAATTGCCTCCTGCATCTCCGCTAGGACACTGGACCAGCTCCCATGGAGGACACAGTTTTTTAACCAAGGACAGTAAAGGATCTTGGGTGGTCCAGGTCTTGATCTGGCGGGCTGTAACGGAGGACTTTTCGTTCTCAAATGCCTCCATGACCATGAGCAAGTCCACTGGCTGTGCCATTTCCACCCCGGTGGTGGGCAATGATAGCCGACGGAGAGCATCTGCGCAGTTCTCTGTGCCCAGTCTGTGGCGGATTACATAGTTGTATGCTGACAACGTGAGTGCCCATCTTTGAATGCGGGCAGAGGCATTGGTGTTAATCCCTTTGCTCTCAGAGAACAGCGATATGAGCGGCTTGTGGTCAGTTTCTAACTCAAACTAGAGACCAAACAGATACTGGTGCATTTTTTTTACCCCGTAAACGCACGCCAGAGCCTCTTTTTCAATCATGCTGTAGGCCCTTTTGGCCTTGGACAAACCGCTGGATGCATAAGTGACCGGGTTGCAAGATTCCCGATTCGTTAGCCTGTTATAACACACACCCGACCCCATATGACGATGCATCGCAAGCTAACACTAATCTTTTACAAGGGTTATACAGGACAAGCAGTTTGTTTGAACACAACAGATTTCTGGCTTTCTTAAAGGCAGCCTCTTGTGAATTCCCCCATACCCAGTCGTCTCCTTTGCGCAGTAGCGCATGTAGGGGTTCTAGTAGGGTGCTTAACCCAGGTAGGAAATTACTGAAATAGTTAAGGAGTCCCAGGAATGACCGCAGCTCCGTCACATTCTGTGGTCTCGGCGTGTTCTTGATGACCTCCATCTTGGCGTCGGTGGGTCTGATGCTGTCTGCCGCGATTCTTCTTCCCAAGAACTTGACCTCTTGCACCAGGAAAACACACTTCAAGCGTTTCAACCTGAGCCCCATGCGATCCAGCCGACTAAGAATCTCTTCCAGATTCTTCAAGTGGTCCATAGTGTCCCGACCTGTAACCAGTATGTCGTCCTGGAAAGCCACGGTGCGAGCAACCAACTTTAGCAGGCTCTCAATGTTCCGTTGGAAGATTGCCGCGGTCGACCGAATCCAGAACGGGCACCAGTTATAGATGAACAGACCTTTGTGCGTGTTGATGCAGGTGAGGCCTTTCGAAGACTCCTCCAACTCCTGCATCATGTAGGCCAAGGTCAAATCCAGCTTGGTGAATGTCTTCCCTCCAGCCAGGGTCGCGAATAGGTCATCTGCCTTGGGTAGCGGGTACTGGTCCTGTAGCGAAAAACGGTAAATCGTTACTTTATAGACCCCACAAATTCTAACTGTGCCGTCCTCTTTAAGTACTGGGACAATCGGACTAGCCCACTCGTTGAATTCCACTGATGCGATGATGCCTTCTCACTGCAGCCTGTTCAGCTCAATTTCCACTTTCTCACGCATCATGTACGGTACCACCTGTGCCTTGTGGTGGATGGGTCGTGTACCGGGAACCAAATGGATCTGCACTTTCGCCCCCGATAAGCTTCCAATGCCTGGCTCGAACAACGATGGGAACTTGCTCAGAACCTGGTCACATGAGGCGTCATCGACGGACGAAAGCGCTCGGATATCGTCCCAGTTCCAGCTGATTTTTCCCAGCCAGCTTCTGCCAAACAATGTGGGGCCATCCCCTGGCACAATCCACAGTGGGAGTTCATGTACTGCTCCGTCATAGGAGACTTTGACTTCTGCACTGCCAATTACAGGGATTAGTTCCTTGGTATAAGTCCTTAATTTGGTGTGAATGGGGCTGAGCTTGGGCCTGTGTGCCTTTTTACCCCACAGCCTGTCGAAGGCCTTTTTACTCATTATCGACTGATTTTCACCTGTGTCCAGTTCCATAGATACTGGAATACCGTTCAGTTCAACTTTCAACATTATTGGTGGACATTTCGTAGTGAATGTGTTTACCCTGTACACTTCTGCCTCCTCGGTTCGAGTCTCCAATTCAGCCTGATCCACAGTGGATCGATCTTCCTCTGCAACGTGGTGGTTTGCAGGGTTTGCAGCTCGCCTGCACATTCGCTGGAGGTGTCCCATTGTTCTGCAACCGTTGCACGCATAGTGCTTGAAGCAGCACTGATGGGGCTGATGATCACCTCCACAATGCCAACAAGGTGTTAACTGCCTCAACGATTGATGGCGGACTCTGGGTCATCGGAGATCGGGCAGCAGCAGCCGACGTGTACGTTCTGCCATGTATATTTCTACTTGAAATCGACGTTACTTTATGCACAGTACTGGCCGAAACTTCTTTACTCTGAGAAATCTGTTTGGTGTTGTCGCTGGTGGACATAAATGCCTGGGCTATTGTTATGGCTTTACTTAGGTTCGGAGTTTCTACAGTCAACAGTTTGCGAAGGATTGTCTCATGGCCAATGCCCAGTACAAAAAAGTCTCTAAGCATTTGTTCTAGGAATCCCTCAAATTCACAATGTCCTGCAAGGCGCCTTAGTTTGGCAATATAGCTCGCCACTTCCTAGCCCTCCAATCGTTGACACATGTAGAACCGATATCTCGCCATCAAAACGCTTTCCTCAGGATTTAGGTGCTCCCGGACCAGCGTACACAATTCTTCATAGGATTTCTCTGTTGGTTTTGCCGGAGCTAGGAGGTTCTTCATGAGGCCATAGGTTGTTGTCCCACAGACAGTTAGGAGGATCGCCCTTCGTTTGGTAGCGTTCTCGTCCCCTTCCAGCTTGTTGACCACGAAGTATTGGTCGAGTCTCTCCACGAAGGCCTCCCAATCGTCGTCTTCTGAGAATTTCTCCAGGATACCAACTGTTCTTTGTATTTTGCGACAGTTGTTCGTTACCTCATCGCCAATTGCTATGCTCATAATAAAGGATGAAACTGAGTACTGTGTACAATGAGCAAGTGTGACCTTAGCTCCTTTAATAAGACTCCAGAGTGCAGGTACCTCGTGGGTGGCCTGCTTATATACTGTGCTCCCAAGGGATGCTGGGATCCCTTGGGACTTCAACAGGTGGGCTCTCTGGTGGTCGTGTAGTACAGGTTACAAGGGGTTAAATACATAACATATTGGATATTGATCTTGGTGCAATGGTAATATCTCCTTTAGTCATGTCTATCAACAAATTAACCCAACTGTTGTCATACAAGGTAGTTTTCTAATTCATTGTATAGTTCTGGTCTGATTGATAAATATATTTGTTTGACATCACTGTTATTACCCACTGGAATTTGTGGTGGGTAATAACAGCGAACAAATAGCATTCGCTGTTATTACCCCATTGAAACTGACCGCTACATCAGGATTAATGCATGTGGACCCTAACGCGAAAATCCTGATGTTGCGGTTAGTCATTCATTGCTCCGACACTGGCTGCTCTGTGGCCCCATCGCCCCCTGCCCTCATTGCCGCCTATCAGTGTAATCAGGGAAATCAGTGAGACTGATGAAAATTTGGGCTTTTCCACAGTAATATTGCTGTTAAATATCCCATTAAAAGTTAGACCTTGTTGGGTTAGGTGTAACTGGGGTTTTGACAGTGTATTGACTGTTAAACAAATGTTATGGCCCTGAACTAATTTTAATTTTGTGCAGTTTCAAATGTCTTCATTATATTAAAAATTACAACCTTTAAGAAACTTATTAAAAAAAATTATATTTTTAAATAATTGTTCATCTTTATTTCAGGTTTACCTTTTCTCCATGCAAGAGCCCCAATCTTTGTTTTGCTCTCTGACATTTTTTAAAAGTCAGAATAAGAGGAGCTTCTTCACTTCCTGGTTCCCTGTTGTGAGAATTCTGCATTGCGATTGGTTGCTTAGACGGCTCTTGATGTCAAAGGAGCTCACACTATGGAATTCCCACTACATTGCATTGATCTCAACTGCATGTCCAAAAAGCCAAATTTCTGGTCACAGAGATCGCGAGATCTTTGTGGAAAGCTTTCTTTGGGGCCCGCTTTGCTTCACTGCTGATTGCAAATTACGGGCCTATGTTTACTTTTTCTGTAAATCTAAAGAGACAAGGTATTTACCCCAATACCTGCTACTGTTCAGTAGTCTTACCTTGCCAGATTTTTTTAAAGTGTGCAATCTTCTGCTTCTGTTCTCAGCTCTTTTCCCTACACCCTAACGCATTGTTTCAGCTTCTGTCAGTCCCTTACCACTTCATTGTCTTCAATATCCCTTCTCTCTACTGCCATCCATATGCATCTCTCCCTTCATGGCCATTCATTTTCCCTTCACTCCCTCTTTCATTGTTTCTCCTTGCCCCACAAAAATCCATCCCGACTCTCCGCAGCCCTCCCGCAGAATTTCCTCCCCCCTCTTTGACTTTCTTGCACCAGTGTGGCTCCGCAGTGTAGTCACCAGATTTCACATCTCCTCCAATCAGCGAGCTGCTTGCGCTTTTGGAGTGGTAATAAAGCCTGACCATAAAATTGGTTCAGGTCTCAGACCAGTTCTACCAGTCAGGTGGTGGGCTCGCTCAGTCCTCCCCCCCACCCCATAGATAGGGTCACATGAAAATCTACCCCCTGGGATTCGATACCAGGGCTGGGAAATTTAAAACCACTCCAAAATCCTTGCTGGTTCTGAGGCCAGTGTGGAAAATTGAATTTGTCTGTAAATTTCATACAAATTTATTCCTAACATCTACAGAAGCCATATTTTAATTTTGTTATTGGGAGTTTTATTGATTTTTCACAAACAAAACCAAAAACCAGACACAAAGTATTAAAAAACACCTGTAAAATATTACGTTGACAAATTAATTTCTGCCACACTAAAATAATACAACCATTATAATGTAGACATAAATAATGTAATATGCCTTTGCAGTACAGTTTATTATTTGGAAAGTAGAAGCCAAAATCTTATTACAATACACTGCTCTAGAAAACTCCTCCCCAGTATCTAATCTATATGATTTATATTAGTAAAACCTCCAGAGCAGCTATTTTTATCTTACATTTTGTGTTGTATTGCTTCCTACCATTTAAATTAGCTCCTTACCCATCACTTAATGGAAATAAAACAATCTGTAAAGAACATCATTCACTAAAATAACTTTTTCAACATGAACATGGGAAGGACAGGAGAGGATAAGTAATCTGAAAGCACCCCATGCTAAATGTATTCAACTGTTTTTAGTAATGAGAATCCAAAAGTACTGCTTCATTGTCATCTCCCAAAGCAATGGGCCAACTCTTGTTGCACATCATCATGTTGGCAGCCAACATGTTGTATTCCTTTTTTAATTGCAGGAGAGTGCTGAAAAAATTATTCTCTCCATGCCCTGCACAAAGTCACAGCTATAGCCCTGAACATTTCTAGATCCTCAGTAATGTGCAGTGTTTCATCCTCATTGGCTGTTTGTGGCATTTCTGGTGAGCTGCTGAACTGGACATGTAATTTTATCGAAGGACACAAATGGCAAATCAGGGATCATTATCTCTGGCCATTGGTGTCCTACAGAATATTTAAATCCCTATCTACAACAACAACTTGCATTTCTATAGCACCTTTAATGTAGTAAAACGTCCCAAAGATACTTCACAGGAGCGTTACCAAACAAAATTGGACAAGCCACTTAAGGAGATATTAGGACAGATGACAAAAAACTTGGTCAAAGAGGAAGCCAACCTAAAAGACAAGCAGTGACTAAATAATTTCAGTATAATACAAACAGAACTGCACATTGGCTGTTTCTATGCTATTTGCAGTACTATGGAGTACTCACATAGTACTGAAAATAGCATAGAAACACCCAATGTCATAAAAGATCATCTATGAAGTTGCTTATCTACTTCTGCTTTATAAGTATACCAAGCGTTTTAGTTATATTCAGTTCCTTGCCTTCCCTCATTCATATCCGAAATACATGAGACATAAAATGCTGAACACTGGTTAAAAAGTGAAAGGTCTAAGGAACACTGAGGTCTACTGTTAACTTTGATGTTTTACAAAACTTATGGCTACCAAGTGCTGTAGTCCTGTTTTGTTTGGCAAGCCAGAGAAATACCCACCTTTTGTCCCTGTACTCAGTACAATCCAAAGATGAAGATGACTTGTGCCAGGGTTAAATTCAAAAGCCATCCATCCCAATTATAATTGCTTCTAACTGCATGTTTTCAGAGGATTTTGGAATTTATCAGAAGAAAAAATGGATAGCTCCTTTCCCAACTACTCCTGGCCTCCGATAGCTGGCATATATCCCTGCAGAGTCATTTTCCCTTGCTTATCTTTGCCAGTATATAAAAATATGGCTCATTAAAAGGTTAACAAAAACAAGTGTTATATAAAAGCTGTTTAACTTTGCACATACGCAAACTGCAGATCGATGGCATCTATAAAGCAAGCAGATTTATTTTGTCACTTTCATGTATGTCATCCATAGTGCTTATACATAGTTAACCTGTATTTCTTTCTTTTTTTGAACCTGTTATTAAGTTGTATGTTTCAGCTGATCCACATGCAGTTTTTGGGGTAAGTAGAGCAAAAAAGACTAGGAAAGAAGCTAGTTATGGAATGCCAAGTGCTGGTCATGTTTTTAGTGTACAGAAAAGTAGGCATCGGATGCATGCACCCACATCCACCCATTTAATAATTGAGCCAAACTGGGTCAAGGTTTCTGCCCAAAGTCCGAGTTAGATCATAGCCAACTTTGAGTCCAAGTAAAGCTCCTAAATTTGGAGAATTCATTATTTCAATATAGAGATTGGATTTGTCAAAATTAGCATGAAGATTCATTTGAATGCTAATTAGCCCAAATAGCATCCATTCAGATTTCAATGGTTCAAATATGTGCAGCTCCAAGTTTTTTCAGCATGAATTGAATGCTTCCAGAAGATAGAAACTGCCCTATTAAAAGTTGAAGAAATCCAAATCCTTACTTCATACCCAAAGATCCCAAAGCTGAATCTTTTTAGGTCTGGTTTGCCTCAATCTGCTCAAGGGTTCAAATGATTGCAGAAGTTGCCTGTGTTGCAATTTGGATTTATTATGAAATGGTGGAAAAGCTACTTGTTGAGACAAAAGTGATTAACAGTGCAACATATACTCTCTTGCAGATAATAGCTCTACTGTAAACAAAGAAAAATGTGCTGAACCAGTTTACATTATTAATTCAATTGCTAAGAAATGTAGTAATTTTCAATATTTTTGATGGGATTTGACTGTCCATAGTTTTTAGGAGTAGGTTAATTGATTATTGTGGTACAGTTGTGAAGAATGAATTGCTCCAAATATTTGGCTCCCCACAGTTTGATAAACGTCGTTTACACTGAAAGCAACGGCGGTATTTATTACATTGATCAAGTAGAAAAAGACCTCCAGTCCTGTAAAGTAAATTAAAAATAGTTAGCATGGCTTTGGCTTAATAAACAATTACTAGGTTTTTAAAATGCAGAAGACCCTCAAGTCAACCATCCCTCCACTCACTCAATCACTTTTTTTTTAAAACCCATTTTAAAATTGTATACAATCCTGTCCTAATTTTATCAATCCATCAATATACAAGAAGTTAACAACTAATTTTTAATCCCTCTAAATTGACTGCCTATTAGGAAAATACATATTTTAAGTTGAAATTTAAGGGAATATTTTGAAGTGCGAGTGAAACTGGATGATAGCTCCCCACAAAAGGGTAGGAATGATTTACTGCATGTTCCCTATCTTCTCCAAGCCCTATTGCTGGGCGGTCTGAGAGCCCGTCACGGGAGGCCCTTTTAATACGTAAATTGGGGTCCTATGATATGCATAGGACTCTGGTTGCAATTTTAGAATAGTACTAGGCAGAGTGTGCACCATGCTCCGCTGGTCAGCTGCCCAAACACCACTTGTGAGGGGGCACAGAATTTATCCTGAAGATAACCAAGCAGCAATGTTACAGCTAGAGCTGATCCTCCTTGTACACGGCAGCTGCTCCGAGCGGGCCAGTGAAGTATAAGAAATATATTTTTCAGAAGTTGGAAAGATATTTTTGAACCTTCTATACATTTCTTATTCTCCAATTGCACACTCATATCAGCTTTATTAGCCATTACCGTAGCAGACTGAAAGCACAAGTGGATTGTACCAACTAATTTGACTAGGGTTTGCAAACTAGATGCCAATTCTGATCCAGAATTTTAGGACACAATCTCACAAATCCCAGGTTAGGAATCAGGATTGCTATTTAACATTTCTTTCATACTCTTGTCAGGACTTCTATCTCTCACCATCTCTTCCTTTAATGTTTACAAGCTTTTTGTTTGATTAGCCACATTTCCCCATAGTATTGAGCAAGTCCAATCTGGTAGATTTAAACCAGTTGCTCTAATAAGCTTCCCTCTTACTGTGTAGAGTGCAGGTATGGCTACAACTTATACTCACCAGCAGTTATCATGTAGGGTGTTTGTTTTACACTCTACCTTGATTCGTAGACCTCGGGAATTACAGAAAAAAGGACTACACGTGATGCAAAGTTTAGGCTTAACCCAGTGTCAGTTTTATTATGCAAAAACTAACTAAAAACTACAGAACTAGACTTCTGAGAGAATTGACTGAAGACATACAATCACCCGTCCAGTTCATAGCTGTAATCGTAGATTGTAGGTTCGTGGTCATTGGTTCCATGACCAATTGTTCCCCCTTCTGGTCATTCTCTTCAGTTCTGTTTGTTATGTTCAGAATAACTCCACAAGACTGTGTTGTAAGCTCAAACCATTGTGACCTTGGTCTCTTTAATGTAACTCCAAAGTGAGGAAGCAGCATGGTGGCTTGCCTTTTATACCTGCTTGCCCAGGATGCACATGTGTGCCCCCTGTGGCAAGTCTTATACACTGGTGAGGTCTGCATACACAACACTGTTCCTTCCCATTTGCTTCCGTACTTCGCTTCTGAACTGCTTTTCGCTCATATACCTATATCCATTTTGTGAATAGTAACCCCGCTGAGCTGCGGTTTCCGATAATGTGTTTGAATCGATACGTTGCTTGTGGTGATCCATTTGGCTGACTGTGATGATGGACCTGCATGTCCCCAATTTGCACATGGAGTCTACAGGGCAAAAGATAACTCCTTATCTTAAGTACTGCGTTCTACAAAAATGTACACTTTGTGGGATCCCTTTGTTATTTTGGTTCCTTGTAGACTTGGAGTCTCCAGAGAGAATTGTTTTTCCACCTCCGGCCAATCAGTTCAGGGGATCTTCTGTGGGTTTATATCAAATGTATCAAACCCATTGTTTCTATGCATAAAACCTGTCTGGTTCTCAGCTGCAGAGATTGTCCTTAATTGGTAATGAGTCACCACCTACCCCAGGCTGGCGCCCTTTTTCTCCTTTTGTCCAGTCAATTTTTTGTTTGTGGCCTCTTTCTGTGCCTTTGGAAAAGTGTGTAACCTTACAATCAGGCTTTTAAATTCTGCCTCTACCTATCTGTTCCCCAACTGGTGGTTCTCTAAGAATACGTTTATATTGATCCCAATCACTTGTTCATCTGTGCCTATCTCCACACTCAATCCTGCAATATCTCTCCAATTCTATCTTTTCCCCTTTTCTCTCTCATTCATGTTTCTCTCTTTCTCTCACAGCTGCTATTCTTTTCTATTGTTGTTCCTTTACTAACTCATCTGTGTTTCTCTTCTTCTGTGTCCATATTTGATTTTAGCTCCATTATCCAATCACTATTGCCAGCGCAGACAGAGCTAGTACTAGTGATTAGGTAAATTTTGTCCTTATTATAACGGCCCAGATTTTGCAATAAAAATAATGATGAGGCTATCAGCGGGCAGGCGACGTCTGTAGCATGTTCTCAGCCTGCTGCTTGCTCCATCCCGCTCTGTACAAGTGATTTTACAGTGATTGGCTCAGCCCGCCCAGTGAGGTTCCCGGCCAATTAAAAGGAAGCAGATTTGATGATGTGTCATTAGCTGGTTTCCATGAAGGGACCATGTCCACATTGACTTTGACAGTTGTGCCATCAGTGTTCTACAACATTGAGCTGCTGCAAATACTGACAAACTGCACAGAGGTGCACGGCTGCACCCAAGCTCTCCCATGACTCCCTCCAATGGGCGGAAGAGAACTCCCCAGGACACCAACGCAGCCTGGTTGCACATTGCACAGGAGGGCACAAGCAGAGATGTCATCAGGAGAACCTGGCTGCAGTGGTGCAAACCTTTCAATGATCTCAGTGGATCACGAAATGTTACTGCAAAGCCACACTCAACCTGTTGTGTCATTCATCATATCTCCATCACTCAGCCTTCCCGACCCTACTGCTACAATCCTTACTCACACCAACTTACCTTGCATCTCCACCCATCGCTCTCTCTCTATCTATTTTACCAGTTCCCCATCACACTTGCCACCCCCCATACTCACAACAGGCACTTGGGTGTTTTCTGTTAATGTGTTGTCAAACATTGAAATCTTTATTTTCAACACTTAGCACTCTTGGACAGATTTGTGTGCACCTTTGCAAGTGGCTTAGTGAGTTGCTGTGAATGGTGAGACATAAGGGTACTCCCCACAATGGTGATGAGTGTGAAAGGAATGGTTTGTGCATTGTATGGATGCTTTATGGTGTTGGTGTGGGATGGTGCCAACCTGCCGCATCATGTGACAGCCAAGGTATATAGCATCAAGTGAAGTAAATGTGGCCATGGTGAGACCATCCCTGGCATCTCGGGCAGCAATGAGGTCAGGTGCTTGTCGCCCTGTGTCCTGTGCAGCATCAGTTGATTGCGGAGAAGGTTGGTGTTGTTGTTGGTGATGCTGGTGTTGGGGCTGATTGTGGTGGAATTCTGAGGACCAAGGTGAGATTTTTTCAAGGGCACCGATGCTGAGGTTAAGATGACCGAAGCGATCTGCTCCAATGAGATGACACTGGATAGAGAGTTTGCTCCAAACACTGCTAGCTGCATAAAGGTCAATCTCTCTTCCAAATGCAGTAAGCAAACGCTTCGAACCTTAGAAAGTGAATACCTATGAAATGGGAGCTTTTATAGACCATTTGCAGCTGTCAAGTTAAGAAATCATCCGATGCTAACACAACACCCGACCTTCTTACCTGACGTGACCCCCAAGCAGCAGGGAAGCCATTGGCGAGCTCTAAAAAATCTAAAGGTGAGCTTAAAATGGTGTTTAATTGCTTTTTAACAACCTCTTAATAATCGAAATTGCCTCCCCCGCCGCTTGGTGTCGGGTCTGTTCAGCGCTGACAGACCCAACACTTGGGAGACTAGCGTGGAGGCGAGTTGACTGCGGACTCCTGACCCGCTGCCAATCATTTAAATTTTGACAGCTGACCTGCTTCCGATCCCTCCCTCTCAGTGCTGGTAAAATTCCGGCCATTAACTCTGTTTCTCTCTCCACAGATGCTACCTGACATGCTGACTATTTCCATCATTTTCTGTTTTTATTTCTTTCCTTTCCTTTATGTTGCTTTCTGTACATGATTTGGCATTGAATTAAATATTCTAACTTACACTTCTTGGTTCAGACTCTGCGCGCCTCATTAATAATTCTTCAATTTGATTGGTTAAGGAGATACACAGTTGCTTGCCCTATTCACACAGTCCCAGATCCCCTGTAGAGGGCATTGTGCCAAAATAGCATTTTAATCACACCAAGTTCCCATTCAAAGCTCCATTGGATCTCTGTTGGCAGGTGCAAGTAACGGCTCGTGCCGTTCGTTCGACACTGACTGTAAAATTTGAGCCATTCCACAATCATTGGATACAAGATTACAAATACTAAACTAGTCTTTGACTAGTCCCCTAGGTGGTCAACTTAGTGGGGTTCTACCGGACATTGTGGGCCAAAACCCAGAGCATTATTGCCCTGAACTGCTCACTGGGTGTCTGCACCGCTAACCTTGCCAGAGTACGTATGGTCAGGGGAAGGTTCCCTCATTTAAATATGGCTGACGAATACCCACATCACTAGGGATGCATTGCAGGTGCCTGTTCGATGGGAAGACTGCATGCTTTGGGTGTGTGTGTGGGAGGGTTAGGGCTCTCCCACTTCCCCCTCCCCTCAGAAACCTCCCAAATTGTAAGTCAAGAAAATTCAGCAGCATATACATGTTTTCGGGGGTCCAAGCTACACCCTCGGCCTAGAGCTGATATGTCTCTTTTCACTGGATACCTCAGCCTCTGCTGTTCCACTAGGCCAGAGATGAGGACACTCCTGGCCACATCTCTCAAACAAGGCTCTGCAGAATCTAGCAAAAGTGACCAGGCCCTTCTATAGCTCTCCTGTCGGACTTATGTGGATGTACGCTGGAAAAGCTACAGATTTTGGGTCCCTTGTATATAATATCATGCCCTTTTAATTGGAATTTAAAGCTTAGATTAATAAAGAATCATCATTTCTTCGTGTCAAGATCATGGCATTTCCAATGACTAATCAAAGCCACAAATAAATACTTAAATCTGAATGTGCAGAGCAGATCTGACATTTTCAGAAAAATGTGAGAGCTGTACAACTCATAAGCATTGCTGATTCGGTTGAATTGCATTGTCTTTCATACATATTAAAGAACTTTTAAAACTTGTAGGATATTCTGCTTACTCTTTTTGGATGCGCCGGTTTTGGTAGAAGCTTTAAGCACCTCTTTAAATGAAACACCACCATATTGATTCTATACCATGTTTGACAAATTTGCTGGAATTCTTTAAGGATGTAACGAACAGGGTGGATAAAGGGATAAAGGGGAACCAGTGGATGTGGTGTATTTGGACTTCCAGAAGGCATTTGACAAGGTGCCACATAAAAGGTTACTGCACAAGATAAAAGTTCACAGGGTTGGGGGTAATATATTAGCATGGATAGAGGATTGGCTAACGAACAGAAAATAGAGAGTTGGGATAAATGGTTCATTCTCGGGTTGGCAATCAATATATAGTGGGGTGCCACAGATCAGTACTGGGACTATTTACAATCTATATTAACGACTATTTACAATCTATATTAATGACTTGGATGAAGGGACCGAGTGTAACGTTGCCAAGTTTGCAGACGATACAAAGATGGGAGGAAAAGCAATGTGTGAGGAGGACGCAAAAAATCTGCAAAAGGACATAGACAGGCTAAGTGAGTGGGCAAAAATTTGGCAGATGGAGTATAATGTTGGAAAGTGTGAGGTCATGCACTTTGGCAGAAAAAAATCAAAGAGCAAGTTATTATTTAAATGGAGAAACATTACAAAGTGCTGCGGTACAGCGGGATCTGGGGGTACTTGTGCATGAAGCACAAAAGGTTAGTATGCAGGTACAGCAAGTGATTAAGTAGGCCAATGGAAGCTTGGCCTTTGTTGAAAAAGGGATGGAGTATAAAAGCAGGGAAGTCTTGCTACAGTAATACAGGGTATTGGTGAGGCCACACCTGGAATACTGCGTGCAGTTTTGGTTTCCATATTTACGAAAGGATATACTTGCTTTGGAGGCAGTTCAGAGAAGGTTCACTAGGTTGATTCCGGAGATGAGGGGGTTGACTTATGAGGAAAGGTTGAGAAGGTTGGGCCTCTACTCATTGGAATTCAGAAGAATGAGAGGTGATCTTATCGAAACGTATAAGATTATGAGGGGGCTTGACAAGGTGGATGCAGAGAGGATGTTTCCAATGATGGGGGAGACTAGTACGAGAGGGGTCTTAGAATAAGGGGTCGCCCATTTTAAACTGAGATGAGGAGAAATTTCTTCTCTGAAAGGGTTGTAAATCTGTGGAATTCACTGCCTCAGAGAGCTGTGGAAGCTGGGACATTGAATAAATTTAAGATAGAAAAAGACAGTTTCTTAAATGATAAGGCAATAAAGGGTTATGGGGAGCGGACAGGGAAGTGGACCTGAATCCATGATTGGATCAGCCATGATCGTATAAAATGGCGGAGCAGGATCAAGGGGCCGTATGGCCTATTCCTGCTCCTATTTCTTATGTTCTTATGAGCACAGATCAGGTTGCTTTAAAGTATTATTTGTTGATTGTAATAGTGTCATCATCTTACTTTGTATAATGGTTTTCTTCATAATCTTTCAGTCGTTTCATAGTTGCATTCTCATCCCATGCTTCCACTAAAGCTTTATGCATTTTTTGTAAATTTTCAGAGCGTTTTTTATGTTCATCTATTAAGCTGTGGAAAATATTTAAATAACATTAGTAACATAGCTGCTGATAAATGCCCTCCTACTGTAGATATATCATATTTACCAAACCTTTCAGTCCAAGTGAATCCGAAGATAAAATAAGTAATAAATTTTCATTTGTTCAGATAGTGAACAGTTAATCTGTTTTTTAGTGATGTTGGTTGAGGCTTAAATATGTTTACTACATTACAACAGTGACTTCACTTCCAAAGTACTTCATTGTTTGTAAAGTACTTTGGAAAGTCCTGAGGTCGTCAAAGGCGCTATATAAATGCAAGTCTTTTCTTTCTTATGTTCAGATGTATGAGACATTTATACTTAAGTCAGATTAATGAAACTTGCTAGTGAATACATAGGGGTTGAAATTCACTTTAAAGCGCTGCCCGTTAGCACCGGTGCTAGGTGGCTAATGGGCGGCAAAGGCCTACCTTCGACGGTAAGCGTCGTCGATGCCTCGTCCTAAATTCAGTTGGCTCTTTGGCAGAGGCGCCAAGAGGCATTGCTGCGCCGGATAACACCACCCGCGTCGTGACGTTATCCAGCGTTAAACACCTCCTTGACACCTGTGTCGCAATTTTTGCTTTGTACGGCTGCCGTATCAGGAGGCGGCCATACAGCCAGGAAAAAGTGGTCGTAAATGAGCGAATCTTGGCCGGAATCGCCCAGAAAGAAAGGTAAGTTTTTGTCTTTATTTATTTCTACATGTTTTCATTAGTTTTAAGATTGGGGAAGTGTGTGTGTGGAACGGAGAAGTTTTAGTTCCTTTTTATTTCTTCCCGTTTTTTTCTAACATGGCGGCAGCCTCCCATCGGGAAATTCAGTAGGCCTCTTGAGCTGCCATCCGAGGATGATGTGCAACGCCACTTTTTAGCGCTGCTCTCTCATCTATGGAAATTGGAATTCTGTGAAAACTGAATTGAGGACTTTGAGACTGCGCCTAATGTCCGAAACTAAGATCAGCACTCAGGCAGTGATACCACCTCAAAAACGGCCATAACGAATTTCAACCCCATAGAATTGGACACCTGGCAGTTTTAAAATTTGGTGTATGTTGTATTGTCTCTCACAGAACTTGTCAGAATTAGGGAAGGCAGCATTAGTACACTGGCTAAATTGTCACCTCTCTATCAAAATTTCTATTATTCTATAAATCTCAAAAAAACAACCCATGACCCCTCCGTCTTCCAAACTACTGCCCCATCACCAACCTCTCTTTCCTCTCCAGAGTCCTTGAACGTGTTGTCACCTCCTAAATCCTTGCCCATCTTTCCCGCAACTCCGTGTTTGAATCCCTCCAATCAGGTTTCCGCCCCATCATAGTACCGAAAACAGTTTCATCAAAGTCACAAATAACATCCTTTGTGACTGTGACAAAGGTAAACTATTCCTCCTCATCCTTCTTGACTTGTCTGCAGCCCTTGACACAGTTGGCCACTCCATCCTCCTCCAATGCCTCTCTACTGTCATCCAGCTGGGTGGGACTGCACTCGCCTGATTCCATTCTTATCTGTCTAATTGCAGCCAGAGAATCATATGCAATGAATTCTCTGCCCACTCCCACATCATTGCCGTTGGTTTCCCCCAAGGATCTCTCCTTGACCCCCTCCTCTTTCTCCTCTACATGCTGCTCTTTGGCCACATCAACCAAAAATACTGTGTCAGACACCCAGCTCTACCTCACCATCACTTCTCTCGACCCCTCCACGGTCTCTAAATTGTCAGAGTGCTTGCCCGACATTCAATTCTGGTTGAGCAAAAATGTTCTCCAATTAAATATTGGAAGACCGAAGCCGCAAACTCCCTTCCCTAGCCACTGACCCCATCCCTCTCCCTAACATCTGTCTGAGGCTGAACCACACTGCTCGCAACCTTGGTGTCATATCTGACCCTGAAATTAGCTTTTGACCACATATCCGTGGCATAACTAAGACCGTCTACTTCCACCTCCGTAACATCGCCCGTCTCCGCCTTTGCCTCAGTTCATGCACTGCTGAAAACCTCATCCATGCCTTTATTACCTCTAGACTTGACTATTCCAACGCACTCCTGGCTGGCCTCCCACGTTCTACCTTACGTAAACTTGAGGTCATCCAAAACTCTGATGCCCGTGATACTCTAACTCACACCAAGTCCCATTCACCCATCACCCCTGTGCTCACTGACCTACATTGGCTCCCAGTTAAGCAACGAAGCAGTGTCTCAATTTCAAAATTCTCATCCTTGTTTTCAAATTCCTCCATGGCCTTGCCCCTCCCTATGTCTGTAATCTCCTCTAGGCCACCCCCCCCCCCACCGCTCGAGATATTTGCGCTCCTCTAATTCTGTCCTCTTGAGCATCCCTGATTATAGTCGCTGAACCATTGGTGGCCCGTGTCTTCTGTTGCCTAGGCCCTAAGCTCTGGAATTCCCTCCCTCTCCGCCTCTCTAACTCTCTTTCCTCCTTTAAAATGCTCCCTAAAACCTCCCTCTTTGACCAAGCTTTTGGTCATCTGCCCTAATTTCTCCTTATGTGGCTTGGTGTCAAACTTCTTATCTTCTTCCTGTGAAGTGCCTTGGGTGCATTACCATGTTAAAGGCGCAATATAAATACAAGTTGTTCTATCAATTCACAATCCCCCCAGTTGTAAGTATTAATTAAGCAGAGCTATACAGAGGAACTTTGGAAAAAGAAAGACTTGCATTTACATAGTGCCTTTCATGACCTCAGGATGTCACAAATTGCTTTACAGCCAATAAAGTAGTTTGAAAATGTAATCACTGTTATAATGTAGGAAATGTCAATTTGCGCACACCAAGGTCCCACAAATAGCAATGTGATAATGACCAGGACACCAGCTCTTATTTGAAATGGTGTCATGGGATCTTTTACGTCCACCTGAGGGGCCTCAGCTTAATGTCTCATCTGAAAGACAGCACCTCTGACAGTGCTGCACTCCCTCCGCACTGCATGGGGAGTGTCAGCCTGGATTAACTGTTCAAGTCTCTAGAGTGGGACTTGAACCCATGACTTTCTGACTCAGAGGCAAGAGTGCTGCAATCTGAGCCACAACTGGGAAATAACCTCTCTAAATGAACAGTGAACTTACTATTTCCAACTTCAGATTTCAAGTGATTCATTGTAGTATCCCATGACCTCTATATTCCCAAGTACAGTTCCCCATTATATTTAAAGCCTTGTTCTCTAGCCACTCAACTACAACATTTGCAAGTTTAAATATTTTTAACAATTTTACTTGCTGGCAATCCAAGTAACCAGCTAAAAGTGTTAGTACCCAAAATTAAATATTTGACACAAAATCTCGCAAAATCTACGCTAGAATCATTAATGCTACAATTAGCTGATGGTACCACTCTCACCTTTGATTCAAGTTGTGTATGCAGGCTTGAGCACAAAATCTTGTACTGAAGGAATGTTGCATTGTCAACAGTACCAGCCTTCAGATGAGACATTAAAACATATCCATCCATCCCTGTTTTGCTGGTTCAAATGGACTGTTACAAACTCAGGTCTGCTCATCATCATCATAGGCAGTCCCTTAGAATCGAGGAAGACTTGCTTCCACTCTTAAACTGAGTCGTTAGGTGGCTGAACAGTCCAATACGAGAGCCACAGTCCCTGTAACAGGGTAAGGGTGGGTGGGTCTGGCTTGCCGCACGTTCTTTCCGCTGCCTGCGCTTGATTTCTGCATGCTCTCGGCGATGAGATGCGAGGTGCTCAGCGCCCTCTCGGATGCACTACCTTCACTTAGGGCGGTCTTTGGCCAGGGACTCCCAGGTGTCGATGGGGATGTTGCACTTTATCAGGGAGGCTTTGAGGGTGTCCTTGTAATGTTTCCTCTGCCCACCTTTGGCTCATTTGCGGTGAAGGAGTTCCGAGTAGAGCGCTTGCTTTGGGAGTTTCGTGTCTGGCACGCGGACAATTTGGCCTGCCCAGCGGAGCTGATCAAGTGTGGTCAGTGCTTCAAATGCTGGGGATGTTGGCCTGGTTGAGGACGCTAATGTTGGTGCATCTGTCCTCCCAGGGGATTTGTAGGATCTTGCGGAGACATCGTTGGTGGTATTTCTCCAACGACTTGAGGTGTCTACTATACATGGTCCATGTCTCTGAGCCATACAGGAGGGCGGGTATTACTGCAACCCTGTAGACCATGAGCTTGGTGGCGGATTTGGGGCTTGGTCTTCGAACACTCTTTTCCTCAGGCAGCCGAAGGCTGCAACTGGCGCACTGGAGGCGGCGTTGAATCTCGTCATCAATGTCTGCTCTTGTTGATAAGAGGCTCCCGAGGTATGGGAAATGATCCATGTTGTCCAGGGCCGCGCCATGGATCTTGATGACTGGGGGGCAGTGCTGTGCGGCGAGGACAGACTGGTGGAGGACCTTTGTCTTACGGATGTTTAGCCTAAGGCCCATGCTTTCGTACGCCTCAGTAAATATGTTGACTATGTCCTGGAGTTCAGCCTCTATGTGCGCAGACTCGGGTGTCGTCTGCGTACTGTAGCTCGACGACAGAGGTTGGGGTGGTCTTGGACCTGGCCTGGAGATGGCGAAGGTTGAACAGGTTCCCACTGGTTCTATAGTTTAGTTCCACTCCAGCGGGGAGCTTGTTGACTGTGAGGTGGAGCATGGCAACAAGGAAGATTGAGAAGAGGTCCAGATGTGGATTGGGTCTGTGATGGATCCGTTGGTAAGGATCACGGCCTACATGTCGTTGTGGAGCAGGCGGAGGATATTGACGAACTTTTGGGAGCATCCGAAACGTCTGCTATAGATACATTCTCTGGCTGAGTGATGTCAGTCACACTCTTAAGTGGTCAGAGCATCTTACTTTTGAGAGAGTTAACTCCCACTACGCTATACCCTGTACCTACTTGTACGATAACACATCCCAGAAAGGCAACAATAGCATTCATCTGTGATCTGGACTGAATATTCATATCTTTTGCACAAATGCTTCTTCAATCTATCTGAAGGCGGTCCGAGCAAATGTGGTGGGATGAGGTTGGATAGGAATTGTTAAATTGCTTTATTTTACATCAAATGAACATACAGAGTAACAGTTATATTCAGATACCTTTACTTCAACCAGTACAATGCATGCTCACATAAAAATAATGAATATTATATGTTACCCATACCAGTCCATCATCTTACTTGACAATTTTCCAACTCCTCTCTTCTCCATGCCGTCCTTCTTGTAGACTTTTACTGCCTGACTGACTCAAATTTTTGTTTCAAACAAAAACTGACTGCTTGAAGGTAATTTAAACTTTGGGTGATAGTGTAAACCGTGCAACATCGGCATAACCATCCATTAAACCACTCTCCCAATTTTTGTTTCCATTTGTCAAATGAACCTAAAGAAATTTTAAGCCCTGTCTCTCCTTTTCTTTCCTGAAGATGATGACTCATGCTTAGGACTTAAGTGTCTCATGCAAATGGCCAGTGTTCATCTGTAATCCTAGGCAGTAACAGTTTGCTGGGCTATTTCCTAGTTGAGCATCATCCTGTCCTTGTAGTTACTAGATAAGACACTGGCCAGTGACCTTACTGATTTTCCTCTTCCCTAGTCTGCTGCCAGTGAAGCCAGTTGAACTTACCTTCTGCCTCGGGATCCATGGAGACTTCCATTGCTGGGCCTCGACACGTAGACATGTGTAGAGGTCCACGTCTCCCAGGGGCGCGTGCGATTCGCAAGCGCCCCTCAGATCACAAAAAAAATGCAAATATGATAATGTTCCAATAAAGATGCTTACCTCATACCCATTACTAGGCAATCAAAGTTCCCAGGTATATCTCTCATGAGCACCATGTCAGTCAGTGTTCATCCACGATACTAAACCGGACATAATTCTATGGGGGAAGAGAAGAGGACTCCTCTTCCTCCACCTCCCCACATAAAAATAACATACACCTTCAGTCAGTCGATCAGCATAGAAAAGCACTGCAACAATAGATGGGAAAAATTTCCAGTTTACCCACACTCCCAGCTTAAGGAGCATGTTTGAATCCAGTAGCTCATTTGATAAAGTAAAATGCAAACCCCTCACCAGAAGAATAGTTGAACTCAATATTCCCAACTTTGTTAATTTGCCACTGTTCATGCAGAAGTAAACACACATACTTATCTATTAATGACAAGCCCAAACAGAAGATCAAAGCTAAAAAGTAAGTCTTAACTTACCTGCTCCTGTTTCTTTCCAGCATATCTGACTCTATTTTCTGTTCATACAGTTGATTCAGAATGGCATTCCTCTTACGATCAGTTGCAGCCTTCAGCTGCTCTTTATAAAGGTTATGAGCAATTTGCTTTTGTTCTTCTGACCTTACACACTCAGTGTTACCGAAGATTGGCACAGAGGAATCAGGCACAAATGCTGGCAACTGACGTGATTTCTCTTTTGTCTACAACAACAACAACAACAACAACTTGTATTTATATAGCACCTTTAACGTAGTGAAACGTCCCAAGGCGCTTCACAGGAGTGTTATGAGATAAAAAATTTGACACCGAGCCAAATAAGAAGAAATTCGCGCAGGTGACCAAAAGCTTGGTCAAAGAGATAGGTTTTAAGGAGCGTCTTGAAGGAAGAAAGAGAGGCAGAGAGGTTTAGGCAGGGAGTTCCAGAGCTTAAGGCCCAGGCAACAGAAGGCACGGCCACCAATAGTTGAGCGATTATAATCAGGGATATAGATGTAGGGTCTAGTTGTAGAGGGCTAATGATTACATATGTGGACATTTGCTTTTTGTCACATTAACTGATATTTTAACTGCAGCCAAATACGCAGTGATCAGCAAGCTAGCAGGTTTTAGGTCAAAATATTTAATAATAAACAAAGCATTTTATGATCTTCTGGAAACTAATGTACTTTTATTTACTCATCATGTGACATCATATTATTGCCTTTTATAACTTACTGTAATTTTGTCCATAATTAATGTGATTCTCACAAATTCCATGTTATTTCACAGTAACATTTCTTGTTTCTTACACATTCAGGGTGTGAATGTCAACTTAAAGTAAAGTGCTATGATGCATTTAAATTGTTCTCATCAATCTTCACATATGCCAGCACATAGCCAATGAAAACATAACACATCAGTTTTAAAAATGTTCTTACACAAGTCACTTTCCTCTTGCTCCAACAAATATCCAGCATGCACACCTCTGATCAGTCAGCACAGAAAAGCACTGAAGTAATTGATGGAAAACGTTTCCAACCAGTTTACCCTCAGTCCTAACATAAGAAACTCAATTCATAAGGAATAAAAATTCATTTTTGGCAAATATTCCATGCCAAATCACTAACCTTACTTATCAACACCAAATGATCATCATAAATGTCAGTCACAAGAAACTAAGAGGGCAAAATTGGGTACCTCCGGGGAGCACTAATGGGCCACAAATGGCTTTGCGACCGAGCACGCCACTGATATCGACTCCTGCCACATTTGGCGAGAATTTTGCAGCGGCGCTATAGCATTGCGCCCCGATCTCCTTTGCCCAGAGATCGTGACATCATCGCCATATGCATCGCCCCGGTAGTGCCCCGGACCCGAAAAAAACTGACAGCTGCAGAAGGCGTGGACCGCGTGGCCAGCCGCTTCGGGGGTGATGATTAAAGGCGAGGTGGCTGAGGTAAGTAAAAAAAAAACTTACCTTTCTTGTTTCAGTTTTTGTGCGGGTTCCTGCCCGCGATCAATCAGCCTGGCACTCTGCTTGAGTGCTGGGCTGATCGCGCGGGATTGCCGCTTCCTTGGTGGTCCAGGTGGGTACTTTTCATATTGCAGAGCCTGCAGTGATGGCCCTTCCCTTTAGTGGAGGGAAGGAGCCTTTGAACGTGGCAGCACTGCAAAGCCCAGTGTGCAGCGCTGCTGAGGTCTCCACCCTGCCTGCTGCCCATTGCACTCTGAGAAGGAAGTGGAGTGCTTGATTTAGCTTTCCACTTCCTTCTTGGAGCACAAACAGTGATTTTTTTTTTAAGTTTGAAATCGTTAATGCCTGGTGCTAACTTTTCAAACTTTTAAAAATTAGTGCCCCAAATGAGGCAATAGGAAATTTGTCCCCCGTTTTATAGCTTTCCTATGTTCAATGGATAGAAACTTGTGTAAGGACAAATAATGTGCGAGAATTTTGATAAATATTTAAATAATATTAAAAAGTAACAAAAACATTTATTGTGCATGGTTTTTTAAATTAGGGCGCATTTTAATTACATAAAAAATAATGCACCTAAGAGTACAAATTATTGCTGACCATATTAACGCTTACGAGATTAATATGGCATTTATCTTTTAACGGAAGCAATTGCCTGTTAAAATAGAGGACTGTTAAAACTGAGGAATGTCATATGAATCTGTTAAGAGTTCATTTCCTAATTTCTGCTCTATTACATAATGACCATCTCTGAAAAAGTTTGGAAAGGAACCAAGCTGATCATAGAATTAACCAGAAAGTCACTGTGGCATATTTTGGCAGCACATTTAAAATGTTTGTAACTTATGTATTTTCTGACTGGTTAGGTGGTCATTGCAGCTGGTTACTGACAGGAGGGTGACTTTGTTGTTATGTCTATTCCAACCTTCATTCAAAGGATGATGACATCGATACATAAAAATGGAAAAATCACCATCATTTGGTTACATATGTGGGACTGCTAATCCAATGCCAGGCACCTTATGCCCTCAGGAGCTAGGAGCTAAATTAAATGCTAGGAGCTAAATTAAAACGTATGACCTCAAAAATAGTAATCTCGGGATTGCTACCAGTGCCACGTGCTAGTCAGAGTAAGAATCGCAGGATAGCTCAGATGAATACGTGGCTTGAGCAGTGGTGCAGCAGGGAGGGATTCAAATTCCTGGGGCATTGGAACCGGTTCTGGGGGAGGTGGGACCAGTACAAACCGGACGGTCTGCACCTAGGCAGGACCGGAACCAATGTCCTAGTTTGCTAGTGCTGTTGGGGAGGAGTTAAACTAATATGGCAGGGGGATGGGAACCAATACAGGGAGACAGAGGGAAACAAAAAGGAGACAAAAGCAAAAGACAGAAAGGAGATGAGTAAAAGTGGAGGGCAGAGAAACCCAAGACAAAAAACAAAAAGGGCCACTGAATATAAAGGGGCTGCAGGAGGGGTCAAAACTAAAAATCATGGTTTAAAAACTAGTATTAAAACACTCTACCTAAACGCACGCAGCATTCGAAATAAGGTAAATGAGTTGACGGCACAAATCATTACAAATGGGTATGATTTGGTGGCCATTACAGAAACGTGGTTGCAGGGTGGCCAAGACTGGGAATTAAACATACAGGGGTATCTGACGATTCAGAAAGATAGACAAGAAGGGAAAGGAGGTGGGGTAGCTCTGTTAATAAAGGATGATTTCAGGGCAGTTGTGAGAGACGATATTGGCTCTAATGATCAAAATGTTGAATCATTGTGGGTGGAGATTAGAGATAGTAAGGGGAAAAAGTCACTGGTGGGCGTAGTTTATAGGCCCCCAAATAATAACTTCACGGTGGGGCGGGCAATAATCAAGGGAATAATGGAGGCATGTGAAAAAAGAACGGCAGTAATCATGGGGGATTTTAACCTACATATCGATTGGTCAAATCAAATCGCACGGGGTAGCCTGGAGGAGGAATTCATAGAATGCATACGGGATTGTTTCTTATGTTACAGAACCTACAAGGGAGTAAGCTATCTTAGATCTGGTCCTGTGTAATGAGACAGGAATAATAAATGATCGCCAAGTAAAAGATCCTCTCTGAATGAGTGATCACAGTATGGTTGAATTTGTAATACAGATTGAGGGTGAGGAAGTAGTGTCTCAAACGAGCATACTATGCTTAAACAAAGGGGACTACAGTGGGATGAGGGCAGAGTTGGCTAAAGTAGACTGGAAACACAGACTAAATGGTGGCACAATTGAGGAACAGTGGAGGACTTTTAAGGAGCTCTTTCATAGTGCTCAACAAAAATATATTCCAGTGAAAAAGAAGGGCGGTAAGAGAAGGGATAACCAGCCGTGGATAACCAAGGAAATAAAGGAGAGTATCAAATTAAAAACCAATGCGTATAAGGTGGCCAAGGTTAGCGGGAAACTAGAAGATTGGGAACATTTTAAACGACAGCAAAGAATGACTAAGAAAACAATAAAGAAAGGAAAGATAGATTACGAAGGTAATCTTGCGCAAAACATAAAAATGGATAGTAAAAGCTTTTACAGATATATAAAACGGAAAAGAGTGACTAAAGTAAATGTTGGTCCCTCAGAAGATGAGAAGGGGGATTTAATAATGGGAAATGTGGAAATGGCTGAGACCTTAAACAATTATTTTGCTTTGGTCTTCACAATGGAAAACACAAAAACCATGCCAAAAATTGCTGGTCACAGGAATGTGGGAAGTGAGGACCTTGAGACAATATCTATCACTAGGGGGGTAGTGCTGGACAGGCTAATGGGACTCAAGGTAGACAAGTCCCCTGGTCCTGATGAAATGCATCCCAGAGTATTAAAAGAGATGGCGGAAGTTATAGCAGATGCATTCGTTATAATCCACCAAAATTCTCTGGACTCTGGGGAGGTACCAGCGGATTGGAAAGCAGCTAATGTAACGCCTCTGTTTTAAAAAGGGGGCAGACAAAAGGCAGGTAACTATAGGCCGGTTAGTTTAACATCTGTAGTGGGGAAAATGCTTGAAGCTATCATTAAGGAAGAAATAGCGGGACATCGAGATAGGAATAGTGCAATCAAGCAGACGCAGCATGGATTCATGAAGGGGAAATCATGTTTAACTAATTTACTGGAATTCTTTGAGGATATAACGAGCATGGTGGATAGAGGTGTACCGATGGATGTGGTGTATTTAGATTTTCAAAAGGCATTCGATAAGGTGCCACACAAAAGGTTACTGCAGAAGATAAAGGTACGCGGAGTCAGAGGAAATGTATTAGCATGGATCGAGAATTGGCAGGCTAACAGAAAGCAGAGAGTCGGGATAAATGGGTCCTTTTCGGGTTGGAAATCGGTGGTTAGTGGTGTGCCACAGGGATCGGTGCTGGGACCACAACTGTTTACAATATTCATAGATGACCTGGAAGAGGGGACAGAGTGTAGTGTAACAAAATTTGCAGATGACACAAAGATTAGTGGGAAAGCGGGTTGTGTAGAGGACGCAGAGAGGCTGCAAAGAGATTTAGATAGGTTAAGCGAATGGGCTAAGGTTTGGCAGATGGAATACAATGTCGGAAATTGTGAGGTCATCCACCTTAGGAAAAAAAACAGTAAAAGGGAATATTATTTGAATGGGGAGAAATTACAACATGCTGCGGTGCAGAGGGACCTGGGGGTCCTTGTGCATGAATCCCAAAAAGTTAGTTTGCAGGTGCAGCAGGTAATCAGGAAGGCGAATGGAATGTTGACCTTCATTGCGAGAGGGATGAGTACAAAAGCAGGGAGGTCTTGCTGCAACTGTACAGGGTATTGGTGAGGCCGCACCTGGAGTACTGCGTGCAGTTTTGGTCACCTTACTTAAGGAAGGATATACTAGCTTTGGAGGGGGTACAGAGACGATTCACTAGGCTGATTCCGGAGATGAGGGGGTTACCTTATGCTGATAGATTGAGTAGACTGGGTCTTTACTCGTTGGAGTTCAGAAGGATGAGGGGTCATCTTCTCGAAACATTTAAAATAATGAAAGGGATAGACAAGATAGAGGCAGAGAGATTGTTTCCACTTGTCGGGGAGACTAGAACTAGGGGGCACAGCCTCAAAATACGGGGGAGCCAATTTAAAACCGAGTTGAGAAGGAATTTCTTCTCCCAGAGGTTTGTGAATCTGTGGAATTCTCTGCCCAAGGAAGCAGTTGAGGCTAGCTCATTGAATGTATTCAAGTCACAGATAGATAGATTTTTAACCAATAAGGGAATTAAGGGTTACGGGGAGCGGGCGGGTCAGTGGAGCTGAGTCCACGGCCAAATCAGCCATGATCTTTTTGAATGGCGGAGCAGGCTCGAGGGGCTAGATGGCCTACTCCTGTTCCTAATTCTTATGTTCTTATGTTCATATGTTCAAATTCATTGGGTTCCTTTTCCCTATATTATCAATGTACAAGGACCTGAAAAAAATACTAACTAGTTCATCTACACACCCATCTTAAAGAAGATGGTTCAAACCCAATTACTTCTTTGATGATGGGATAAAAATTACATTAGAATCTTCAGTCAGCCTTTTGCTCTGATGGACTCCAATTTTGAAAAATTCCCTGCCTGGTGCCCACATCACTATTGCCAGCTGTGCTCCTACCACTAGCCGGTCGGTATCCCCTGATCCCATGACACTCATGCCTCTCCGTCACCCTGGCCACTGTACCGACAACTAGCTGCCCTTTTCTGACCCCTGGTGCCTGAAATTGCAACCAGTTTTCCTCTTTCCTCCACCCCATGCTCCAGAGGTATATCGACAGTGTCAGACAAATATTTAAATGAGCTGACCTAACATTATCAAGCTAGGTCAGCTCATTCCTGCACAGGCTTCTTCTGCTGTGTTTAATCTTTGTTAAATTTATATTCAGGTAATGTTTTGTACTAATCAAGAGGTCAAGAGGCATAGTTGTATTGGCAATAGAATACATAATAACAGCATCATGTAGTCCAATCCAGGTATCACATGATCCAGATACACAGTAAATGTGGCCTCGAAGTAGGTCCAATTAAGTTGGTGGATAGAACAATATTGCTGACAATTTTTCTGGGTGATACTACATTTTTAGAATAACAACTAAACTCTTAGAGCTAGAAATTGGGTGCATTTGCGCCTCCCATTAGCGCCCCAGGCAAATGCCTTGCCGCCCAAATGTGATGCCGACAACTCCCGCCATTGTGACACCATCACCACACACATCACTCCGTTAACGCCCTAGCCTCGAAATTCACTTCAGTCCCCTGCAGCAGCAACGAGCAAAAGCACCGGCGGCCGGCCGCTACCAGGGCGAAACTTAAAGGTGAGGTGGTGGGGGAAAACGTACTTTGTTTTTTCCGCTGCTGATCCGTTTTATTTTCTTGATTACCCGTTAGCGCTCGCCCCTTACTTTACGCACCGGGCGGGGGCACACGTGGCAGGGGAAATTGCCCCGCGGGATGCAAGATTGGCGTGGGGAGATGCCAACGACTGCCATGGCTAGGGCACCCCAGCCGTCCTTAAAGGGGAGGACCTTGCGCCGCGGCCGGCATCTTTTTTTTGTGGGCCAACTTTGCAGTCGGCCCAATAATGGCACCCACTGGTTCTTCCGGGCCGTTAACTTGCAACCCAGCACCTCTCCTTGGGTGCCAGGCTGCTGGTCCGGCCGAAACCCTCCCTGGTGGCCCAGTGGGCACCAGAAAAGCGCTGCAGAGTTTAAAAGAAAGGGTGGAACCTTTAAAAGGGGAGGGACATTGTGATGCATCAGAGCTGACATGGACAGCACAGCGCTGAGCCTCGCGCCGCACTACTGCCCAGCGGAGGTGAATCATGCCTCTGATACCACCCCGCACATTTCTTTCAGACGAAGATCCCAATTCAGCAACATTTAGCGGCTCATCTCGCCAGACGCTAAATGTTCATTAAATTCAAATTGTGCATCCCAAATTTCACACAAAATATATTTCTTAATTATTTACCTGTACATCCAGTGCTTTCTTATAGGCCTCTGTTTGTTCATGCTTCTCCTTAAGATACTGTTCTCTCTGGGCAGCAAGACTGTAAATCAAAAGATGTTCCTTAGAAAAACATATTTGGGTCAGTTTGTAATTTGGCATAAAACAAAATGCAGATCCAAAATGGTTCATAACACACAAAGAATTCCATATAAATTAAAAACAAAAATATATTGACAAACATAACATGCTATTTACCTAATGCCTTTAAAACAGAAAAACATCTCAAGGTACTTCACAGGAAAGAACATACACCAAACAAGAGCTTGGGAAGCTTACCAAAGACATGGTCAAAGAGTTGGTTTGATTAGGCTTTTAAAGGTGAAGGTAGAGAGAGATGGGGCAAAGTGGAAGGCTTTAGCAAGAAAATTCAAGCCCTGCTGTGATGGTAGAGCAGAGAGTATGTAGCGCAGCACACCACAGTTGGAAGCGCAGTGCATGCAGGCTAGGACATAGGGCTGGAGGAGGTTACCAAAGTAGAATGGGGCAAGACTATATAGAGATTTGTAGAGGTGAATATGATTTTTAAATCAATACAATTAGGCTGGCATCCAGTGGAGGTTAGCAAAGATAAACGTGATAAACAACAGGGACTTTGTATAGAAAAGATACATTACTTAGCAAAACATCGCAGTTGCTTTTGGTGTGGAAATGAATCTATAGAGCCAACAATCTGTCCGAGGCATCCTATAATTATCATCACAACAGTGAAAGTATTCCAAACTTATTTTTGAATCATTTATTTATTCCCCCGCTACCCTTTTTGTTATCTGTGCTCAAGTCCCTTCCAATGTTGCTGTTCAGTCAGCTACTAGAAGGTGTACAAGAGCAGCACTGGGCAATATGTCCACCAATTTTTTCATACCACTTTGCTTCTTCCCTTGACAATACAATTGAGAAGTTGATGTGTGTGGACCCGTCAGCAGCAATGCATGAACTACAGCATTTTAATTGAGCCAATAAATACTGCCTGTGTAGCCCACATCCCAAGAACAAATTGAAAAAACATACTCTTCAGCTAACTGCACTTGTTCCAAGCGATCCAGAAACTCTTCATCCTGTTTCTTTCTGTTCTCTCTTTGCCTTTTCTCTTTCATCTGTTTATTCAGACATTCTGCATACTGCTGTTGCTTCAGAAAGACTGGTGGTGTCAAGAGTCTCTTTTGAAATATGTATCCATTCTAAAAGCAAATCCCTAACATTACTTCCAGGACATATTATGTATAAAATATCAAACTTTCAATGTTGTATTGAATTATTAATTTGCATAATTTATTACCACGGAGTGAAAGTGCAATTTATGCCTTTAAACAATTATTTTGCAAACAACAAATGCAAATTACATTGCCAAAACTGAAACCAGATGCACACAATTGTTCTATATGTGATGAAAACAAAATGTGGTTTAAACTAATTCACCAGGGGGTTGGATACTAGGATTTAGTATTAGAAAGTAGTAACAAAGTGCACAGAGTACTGGGAGAGACAGTTAGATTTAGGAATAATACAGAATTAGGTGGGATCATAAAAAATACAAAGAGGTCCAAGTTAGGTTTGGAATACATGTGTGTAAATGCATAAAGTGTGGTTAATAAGGTTGGTGAGCTGCAGGCACAAATAGCTATAGTGGGAATCTGATGTAATGGTGATAACTGAGACCTGGCTCAAAATGGGGGAGGATTGGATTTCTTAATATTCCTGGGTACATGGTATTCGGGAAAAAGAAGGGTAGCAGTTTTGATTAAAGAAAATATTAGTGCTAGAAACTGATACTAACCTTGAGGGATCAAGGACAGAATCTATTTGGTTGGAGTTGAGAAATAATAAAGAACCTATTACAATACTTAGTGTTTTATAGTTCATCAAGTAGTGGGAAGGAGATAGAGGAGCAGATTTGACAAGAAATTACAAGAACCTATAATGTGAGGTGCAATAAGTATAGGGTAGTGATAAAGGGAGACTTTAACTACCCCAATATTGAATGGGGCAATAATTGTGTTAAGGGCAGTGAAGGGGAGGAATTTCTGAAGTGTGTTCAGTATGTTTCCTGCCTAATGAGGAAAGAAGCATTGCTGGAGCTAGTCCTGGGGAATGAAGTGGGTCAAGTGAAGAATGTCATAGTTGGAGAGCATCTCAGGAATAGTGATCATAGTATCAAAAGGTTTAGATTAGTTATGGAGAAGGACAAGGAGCAATCTAGAATAAAAATACTAAACTGGAAGAGGGATAATTTTAGCGAACTGAGGAGGAACCTAGCCCAGGTAAATTGAAGTCAAAGACTGGCAGGCAAAAATGTAATGGAGCACTGGGTGGCCTTTAAAGAGGAGATGGTGCAGATATAGTTTAGGTACATTCCTACAAGGGGGAAAGGGAGGGCAACCAAAGCCAGAGCTCCCTGGATGAAGGAGTTGAACAGTAAGATGAAGCAGAAAAAGGGGGCGTTGACAGATGCCAGCTTGAAAATACAAGGGAGAGACAGGATATAAAATGTAGAGGAGAAGTGGAAAAGGAAATAGGAGGGACAAAGGGACAGTACAATAATAGATTGGCAGCTAACATAAAGGGGAATCCAAAGGCCTTCTATAGGCATTTTAGCAGTAAAAGGGTTGTCAGAGGAGCAGTGGGGCTGATTAGAGACCAAAATGGAGAACTGGTGGAGGGAGAAGACATGGCTGAGTTACTAAATGAATACTTTGTCATTGTCTACCAAGGAAGAGGACAAGGTTGCTGAGGGAAGTAAGGGTAGAATTGCAGAGGTACTGGCCACAATCTTCAATCCTCATTAGATACAGGGGTGGTGCCAAACAACTAGAGGATTTCAAATGTTATACACTTCTTCAAAAAAGGGGAGAAGGATAAACCTGGAAATTACAGTTTAACATTGATGGGTAAGCTTTTAGAAACAATAATCTGCGAGACAATTAACAGCCACCTGGACAAGCAAGGACTAATAAAGGAGAAATGGCACGGATTTGTTAAAGAAAAAAAGACTTGCATTTCTATAGTGCCGGACATCTCAAAGCGTTTTACAACCAATGAAATACTTTTGGAATGTAATCACTGTTGTAATGTGGGAAATGCAGCAGCCAACTTGCGCACAGCAAACTCCCACAAACACCAATGTGATAATTACAGATAATCTGTTTTTTTTTAATGTTGATTGAGGGATAAATATTGGCCAGGACACTGCAGATAATTCCCCTGCTCTTTTTCAAAATAGTGCCATGGAATCTTTTACGTCCACCTGAGGGGGCAGGCTGGGCCTTGGTTTAATGTCTCATCCAAAAGACGGCAACTCCAACAGTGCAGCACTCCCTCAACACTGCACTGGAGTGTCAGCTTACATTTATGTGCTCAAATTCCTAGAGTGGGGCTTGAACCCACATCCGTCTGACTCAGAGGTGAGTGTGCTACCCACTGAGCCACAGCTGATATAAATAAGGGAAAATCATGTTTGACTAACTTGATTGAGTTTTTTAAATGAGGTAACACAGAGGGTGGATGAGGGCAGTGCGGTTCATAGAAGCATGGAAGGAGGCCATTTCGGCCCATCGTGTCTGCGCTGACCAACAAAGAGCTATCCAGCCTAATCTCACTTTCCAGCTCTTGGTCTGTTGCCTTGTAGGTTGCGGCTCTTCAGGTGCACATCAAAGTACTTTTTATGGGCCCAAGTTTCGAGCCGCGCTTAGAACGGCGCAGTCCCGACCTGGATGCCCGTTTTTCGCGCCACAAAGTGTGCCTAAAAAAACCCTCCATATTCTCCACCTCCCTGCAGGTCCTCTGGCCCTCGGCGCAGCGCAACAGGAGCTGTAGGGAGCGGAGCAAGGTCCCTGCGCTGAAAACAGTGCCGGGACCTCTGCACATGCGCGCTACAGTGCAGTAGCTCCAGGCACCCGAAACTGTGTGGGAGGGGCCCGAAGCACGCAGCCCCTACCCCTGGCCGAATGGCCTCACTGGGGCTGTGTGAATAAGCTCCTGCTTCCTCCGGATCCGACTCGACTCCCGCTTCCCCCCCCGGACCAGACCTAACACCCGCTTCCCCCCCCCCCGACCCCCGCTCCCGCTCCCCCCCCCCACCCCTTCCCCGACTGGACCCGACCCAACTCCCGCTCCCGCTCCCCCCCCCCCCCCCACCCCGGACCCGACCCGACTCCTGCTCCCGCTCCCCCGACCCAACTCCCGCTCCCGCTCCCGCTCCCCCCGCTGACTGGACCCGACCTGACTCCTGCTCCCGCTCTCTCCCACCCCCCCCGGACCCAACCCGGCCCGACTCCTGCTCCCGCTCCCGCTCCAGCATACCATGTGCCTTCTTCACCGCCTGCTGCACCTGTATGCCAAATTTCAATGACTGATGTACCATATCATTTATTATTGATGATGGCTCTTTATTTGTAAAATTGAAGTGTTTAATGTTTGTAAACTTCCCTTTAAACCCCCCCCCCCCCCCCCCCACCATTCCCTACGCCTGATTTGTAACCTACGCTTGATTTTCTAAAGTGTAGACAAGGTTTTTTCGAGCGTACAAAAATCTTCACTTACTCCATTTTAAGTTAGTTTGGAGTAAGTTTTCACTCACGAAACTTTGAAATCAGGCGTAAGTGGCCGGACACGCCCCCTTTTGAAAAAAAAATTCTGTTCCAAAGTGAAACTGTTCTAACTGACTAGAACTGGAGCAAACTAAATGACGAGAATTCCGATTTCTAAGATACTCCGTTCTACACCAGTTGCTCCTAAAAATCAGGAGCAAATCATGTGGAAACTTGGGGCCTAAATGTGGTGAGGGTTTCTGCCTCTACCACCCTTTCAGGCAGTGAATTCCAGACACCCACCACCCTCTAGGTGAAAAAATTTCCCCTCAAATCCTCTAAACCTGTCAGGTATGTACCTTTGGGATCACTAGCCACTAGATGGCGACATTGTTGGAGGCCATTGGGCTGCACGCACATGTGTGCAGCCCAAGTATAAAAGGCCAGCAATTTTGCATATTAGTCACTTTGGGCCTTAAAGCAGAGCCAAGGTTATACCTCTTGGAGTTAAACAGTACTCAGTCTAACAGTTATTGCATACACAACATTTGGCGACGAGGCAACAAGAACTTTTGCGTGCAAAAATGAGCATAATTGGATTGTTGGAGCGATTCGTGGAAGGAGAAGATTGGGCAGACTTTGTGAGCCGTTTCAGCCAGTTCTTCGTGGCCAAAAAAATGGAGGAGTTCGGCGACACAGATCGGCGCTGGGCGGTGTTCCTCACGGTTTGTGGTCCAAAAATTTACGGTCTGATAAAGAATCGACTCCTGCCTGTGAGTCCAACAGAGAAGACATATGAAGAATTGTGTACACTAGTACAAGACCACTTTAAGCCAGACGAAGGCATCATCATCTCGAGATACAGATTTTACACGCACGTTCGCTCAGAGGGCCAGAATGCAGCGGAATTCATTGCCGATCTGAGATGTTTGGCGGGACCGTGTAAGTTCAGGGCTGTGTTGGCAGACATGCTGCGGGACTTCTTTATAATCGGCATCAACCATGAGGTGATCCTGAGTAAACGACTGGCGGTGGAGACGTTGGACTTGAACAGGCCATCACGATCGCTCAGTTATACATGACGACGGATAGAAGTCTAAAGCAGATATCAGTAAAAAATCAAAACTCAGCAAGTACTGTAAATATGATTGATTCGGCGTTCAGCAGAGTGGCACATGGCAGGGCCTACCCGACTGTGTACGCGAAACCTGTGGTTGCCCAAAGTCCGCCAGCGGGAAGGCATCCGATTTCTCCGTGTTAGTGTTATGAGGGAAATCAGCGGCACCAGCAGTGCCGATTTAAGCAATATAGTTGCTAAGAGAGTGGGGCATCTCCAGCGCAAGTGTCCGCAGATGAGCACGCGTGCTGCGACATACCACGTGGAGGATGATGCTCAGACTAGTGCGGATCTGGATAAGCAATCCGAGATACCAGAGGAGGAATTGTATGGACTGTACTCATTCCTAACTAAGAGCAAACTGATAATGATCAACGTGAAATTTAATGGGGTGCCGGTATCGATGGAACTGGACACGAGGGCGAGTCAATCAATAATGAGCCAGAGGGCATTCGACAAACTGTGGGATACTAAGGCTGTGAGGCTCAGGCTGAGTCCAGTCAATGCCAAGTTGCGCACGTACACCAAAGAATTCATAACAGTGATTGGCAGTGCCACAATTAAATTGTCGTATGACAGTGCAGTTCACAAGTTACCGCTATGGATTGTCCTAGGCAATGGCCCAACGCTGTTCGGCAGGAACTGGATTGAAAAAATCAGATGCGGTTGGAATGACATCAAGGCATTGTCATCGGAGAAAGATACATGTGCCCAAGTACTGAGCAAGTTCCCCTCGCTGTTCGAACCAGGCACTGGCAACTTCACGGGAGCCAAGGTGCAGATCCATGTGGACTCGGATGCAAGACCCGTCCATCATAAAGCTCGGGCAGTTCCGTATATGATGAGGGAGAAGGTCGAAATCGAACTGGACAGACTCCAGGGTGAAGGGATCATAACATCGGTTGAATTTACTGAATGGGCCAGCCCCATTGTTCCTGTGCTGAAAAGTGACGGCACAGTCAGAATCTGTGGAGACTACAAGGCTACGATCAACAGGATTTTGAAACAGAATCAGTACCAGTTACCGAAGGCTGATGACTTGTTTGCAACGCTAGCCGGGGGGAAGTCGTTCACCAAACTGGACTTGACGTTGGCCTACATGACACAGAAGCTGGTCGAGAAGTCGAAGAGACTTACGTGCATTAACACGCATAAAGGACTATTTACTTATCACAGGTGCCCTTTGGGAATTCGCTCAGCTGCAATATTTCAGAGGAACATGGAGAGTCCACTGAAGTCCGTTCCCAGAACCGTTGTGTTCCAAGATGACATCCTGATTACAGGTCGTAACTCCGAGGAACATCTGAACAACCTGGAAGAGGTTCTACATCAACTGGACAAAGTGGGACTCAGACTGAAACGCTCAAAGTGCATCTTCATGGCACCAGTGGTCAAATTCGTGGGGGGTAAAATTGCTGCTGACAGTATCAGGCTTACGAATGCAAAAACCAAGGCCATCAAGAATGCATCCAAGCTGTAAAATGTGACGGAACTGCGTTCGTTCCTGGGCCTACTCAACTACTTAGGTAACTTCCTACCTAAATTGAGCACCTTATTAGAACCACTGCACATGCTGCTAAGCAAAGGCGACAACTGAGTGTGAGGTGCGTCTCAAGACAGAGCTTTTGAGAAATCCACTAATCTGCTTTGCTCAAACAAACTGCTGGTACATTATGACCCACGTAAACGTTTAGTATTGGCCTGTGATGCTTCGTCATATGGAATTGGTTGCGTATTCCAACAAACTAATGAGTCGGGTAAACTTCAACCAGTCGCGTATGCTTCAAAACGTTTGTCTAAAGCGGAAAGAGCCTACAGCATGGTAGAGAAAGAAGCACCAGCCTGTGTGTATGGGGTTAAAAAGATGCATCAGTACCTGTTTGGTCTGCGGTTTGAACTGGAGACAGATCACAAGCCGCTCATTTCACTATTCTCTGAAAACAAAGGTATCAATACCAATGCTTCATCCCGCATCCAGAGGTGGGCACTGACATTATCCACTTAGAAACATAGAAACATGGAAACATAGAAAATAGGTGCAGGAGTAGGCCATTCGGCCCTTCTAGCCTGCACCGCCATTCAATGAGTTCATGGCTGAACATGCAACTTCAGTACCCCCTTCCTGCTTTCTCGCCATACCCCTTGATCCCCTTAGTAGTAAGGACTTCATCTAACTCCCTTTTGAATATATTTAGTGAATTGGCCTCAACAACTTTCTGTGGTAGAGAATTCCACAGGTTCACCACTCTGGGTGAAGAAGTTTCTCCTCATCTCGGTCCTAAATGGCTTACCCCTTATCCTTAGACTGTGACCTCTGGTTCTGGACTTCCCCAACATTGGGAACATTTTTCCTGCATCTAACCTGTCTAAACCCATCAGAATTTTAAACGTTTCTATGAGGTCCCCTCTCATTCTTCTGAACTCCAGTGAATACAAGCCCAGTTGATCCAGTCTTTCTTGATAGGTCAGTCCCACCATCCCGGGAATCAGTCTGGTGAACCTTCGCTGCACTCCCTCAATAGCAAGAATGTCCTTCCTCAAGTTAGGAGACCAAAACTGTACACAATACTCCAGGTGTGGCCTCACCAAGGCCCTGTACAAATGTAGCAACACCTCCCTGCCCCTGTACTCAAATCCCCTCGCTATGAAGGCCAACATGCCATTTGCTTTCTTAACCGCCTGCTGTACCTGCATGCCAACCTTCAATGACTGATGTACCATGACACCCAGGTCTCGTTGCACCTTCCCTTTTCCTAATCTGTCACCATTCAGATAATAGTCTTTCTCTCTGTTTTTACCACCAAAGTGGATAACCTCACATTTATCCACATTATACTTCATCTGCCATGCATTTGCCCACTCACCTAACCTATCCAAGTCACTCTGCAGCCTCATAGCATCCTCCTCGCAGCTCACACTGCCACCCAACTTAGTGTCATCCGCAAATTTGGAGATACTACATTTAATCCCCTCGTCTAAATCATTAATGTACAGTGTAAACAGCTGGGGCCCCAGCACAGAACCTTGCGGTACCCCACTAGTCACTGCCTGCCATTCTGAAAAGTACCCATTTACTCCTACTCTTTGCTTCCTGTCTGCCAACCAGTTCTCAATCCACGTCAGCACACTACCCCCAATCCCATGTTCTTTAACTTTGCACATTAATCCCTTGTGTGGGACCTTGTCGAAAGCCTTCTGAAAGTCCAAATATACCACATCAACTGGTTCTCCCTTGTCCACTCTACTGGAAACATCCTCAAAAAATTCCAGAAGATTTATCAAGCATGATTTCCCTTTCACAAATCCATGCTGACTTGGACCTATCATGTCATCTCTTTTCAAATGTGCTGCTATGACATCCTTAATAATTGATTCCATCATTTTACCCACTACTGAGGTCAGGCTGACCGGTCTATAATTCCCTGTTTTCTCTCTCCCTCCTTTTTTAAAAAGTGGGGTTACATTGGCTACCCACCACTCAATAGGAACTGATCCAGAATCAATGGAATGTTGGAAAATGACTGTCAATGCATCCGCTATTTCCAAGGCCATCTCCTTAAGTACTCTGGGATGCAGTCCATCAGGCCCTGGGGATTTATCGGCCTTCAATCCCATCAATTTCCCCAACACAATTTCCTGACTAATAAGGATTTCCCTCAGTTCCTCCTCCTTACTAGACCCTCTGACCCCTTTTATATATGGAAGGTTGTTTGTGTCCTCCTTAGTGAATACCGAACCAAAGTACTTGTTCAATTGGTCTGCCATTTCTTTGTCCCCTGTTATGACTTCCCCTGATTCTGACTGCAGGGGACCTATGTTTGTCTTTACTAAACTTTTTCTCTTTACATACCTGTAGAAACTTTTGCAATCCGTCTTAATGTTCCCTGCAAGCTTCTTCTCGTACTCCATTTTCCCTGCCCTAATCAAACCCTTTGTCCTCCTCTGCTGAGTTCTAAATTTCTCCCAGTCCCCGGGTTCGCTGCTATTTCTGGCCAATTTGTATGCCACTTCCTTGGCTTTAATACTATCCCTGATTTCCCTTGATAGCCACGGTTGAGCCACCTTCCCTTTTTTATTTTTACGCCAGACAGGAATGTACAATTGTTGTAGTTCATCCATGCGGTCTCTAAATGTCTGCCATTGCCCATCCACAGTCAACCCCTTAAGTATCATTCGCCAATCTATCCTAGCCAATTCACGCCTCATACCTTCAAAGTTACCCTTCTTTAAGTTCTGGACCATGGTCTCTGAATTAACTGTTTCATTCTCCATCCTAATGCAGAATTCTACCATATTATGGTCACTCTTCCCCAAGGGGCCTCGCACAACGAGATTGCTAATTAATCCTCTCTCATTACACAACACCCAGTCTAAGATGGCCTCCCCCCTAGTTGGTTCCTCGACATATTGGTCTAGAAAACCATCCCTTATGCATTCCAGGGAAATCCTCCTCCACCGTATTGCTTCCAGTTTGGCTAGCCCAATCTATGTGCATATTAAAGTCACCCATTATAACTGCTGCACCTTTATTGCATGCACCCCTAATTTCCTGTTTGATGCCCTCCCCAACATCACTACTACTGTTTGGAGGTCTGTACACAACTCCCACTAACGTTTTTTGCCCTTTGGTGTTCTGCAGCTCTACCCATATAGATTCCACATCATCCAAGCTACTGTCCTTCCCAACTATTGCATTAATCTCCTCTTTAACCAGCAATGCTACCCCACCTCCTTTTCCTTTTATTTTATCCTTCCTGAATGTTGAATACCCCTGGATGTTGAGTTCCCAGCCCTGATCATCCTGGAGCCACGTCTCCGTAATCCCAATCACATCATATTTGTTAACATCTATTTGCACAGTTAATTCATCCACCTTATTATGGATACTCCTTGCATTAAGACACAAAGCTTTCAGGCTTGTTTTTTTAACACCCTTTGTCCTTTTAGAATTTTGCTGTACAGTGGCCCTTTTTGTTCTTTTTCTTGGGTTTCTCTGTCCTCCACTTTTCCTCATCTCCTTTCTGTCTTTTGCTTTTGTCTCCTTTTTGTTTCCCTCTGTCTCCCTGCATTGGTTCCCATCCCCCTGCCATATTAGTTTAACTCCTCCCCAACAGCACTAGCAAACACTCCCCCTAGGACATTGGTTCCGGTCCTGCCCAGGTGCAGACCGTCCGCTTTGTACTAATCCCACCTCCCCCAGAACCGGTTCCAATGCCCCAGGAATTTGAATCCCTCCCTGCTGCACCACTGCTCAAGCCACGTATTCATCTGCACTATCCTGCAATTCCTACTCTGACTAGCACGTGGCACTGGTAGCAATCCCGAGATTACTACTTTTGAGGTCCTACTTTTTAATTTAGCTCCTAGCTCCTTAAATTCCTTTCGTAGTACCTCATCCCTTTTTTTTACTTATGTCGTTGGTACCAATGTGCACCATGACAACTGGCTGTTCTCCCTCCCTTTTTAGAATGTCCTGCACCCACTCCGAGACATCCTTGACTCTTGCACCCGGGAGGCAACATACCATCCTGGAGTCTCAGTTGCGGCCGCAGAAACGCCTATCTATTCCCCTCACAATTGAATCCCCTATCACTATCGCTCTCCCACTTTTTTTCCTGCCCTCCTGTGCAACAGAGCCAGCCATGGTGCCATGAACTTGGCTGCTGCTGCCCTCCCTGATGAGTCATCCCCCTCAACAGCACTCAAAGCAGTGTATCTGTTTTGCAGGGAGATGACCACAGGGGACCCCTGCACTACCTTCCTTATGATTATGTCATTCACCATAGACCTGGCACCAAGAATTGTGCTGATGCTTTGAGCCGACACTGGAGGTGGAAACGCCACAACCGGCAGACCTATTGTTATTGATGGATGCTTTTGAGAGTGAAGGAATCCTTGTCACGGCTCAACAAGTTAAGACCAAGACCAGCCAGGACACGATTTTATCGGTGGGGAAGAGTTGCATCCTCAAAGGTAATTGGTCTGCCATACCCAAACAAATGTGCAAGGAGACCAAACCTTACATTCGTCACAAAGGTGAACTGTCTATTCAGTCGGACTGTATACTGTGGGGCAATCATGTTGTTATGCCCAAGAAAGGGAGAGAGAAATTTGTATGTGAGCTACATAGCACACATCCCAGAACTGCAATGATGAAAGCCATCGCCAGGTCTCATGTATGGTGACCGGGAATTGACTTTGAGTTGAAATCATGTTTGCATCAGTGCAACGCTTGCATGCAGCTCAGCAAAGCACCAGTGGAATCACCGCTGAGTCTGTGGTCATGACCGTCCAATCCATGGTCCAGGATCCACATAGACTTTTCAGGTCCCCTCCTGGGGAAGATGTTTTTAGTTGTGGTGGATGCATATTCGAAGTAGTTGGAGTGTATAATCATGTCATCCAGCACATCCACAGCTACCATTGAGAATCTCAGTGTCATGTTCGTGACACATGGTCTGCCTGATATCGTTGTTAGCGACAACGGATCATGCTTCACCAGTTAGGAGTTTCAAGAGTTCATGAAACTCAATGGTATCAAACATGTAAGGTCAGCACCATTCAAACCTGCATCCAATGGGCAAGCAGAATGTGCTGTCCAAATCATAAAGCTGAGTATGAAGCGAGTAACCCAAGCGTCACTGCAGACCCGCCTGTCATGCATACTGCTTAGTTACAGGACAAGACCACACACGCTTACCGGGGTCTCGCCTACTGAACTAATGATAAAGAGAGGTTTTAAACCAAGCTATCTCTTGTACACCCTGACTTGAATAATCATGTTGAATATAGAAGATAAAGTCAGCAAGGGTATCACGATCGCGCAGCTGTGTCACGTGATATTTCTGTAAATGATCCTGTATATGTTTTGAATTATGGTCAGGGTCGCAAGTGGATCACTGGTACTGTCATGGCCAAGGAGGGCAACAGAGTATTTATTGTCAAGCTCAAAAATGGGCAATCATGCAGGAAACATATGGATCAGACAAAGCTGCGGCACACAGACGAACCGGAACAGTCGGAGGAAGAGACAATTGACGACCAACCAACCTACCCCCAGTCATCAGAGGACTCCATGGTCATCGTGAATCAGGACTTTCAATCACTGACATGTTCAATGAAAATAGACTTTCAATCCCTGACATGGCCATTGCCACTCCCACCAGGTCAGCCACCCAGCCACCAGTCACAACAGACTCTGAACATTCACCCAAGGCTAGAGTTGAACTGAGACGGTCAACCTGGACTGTCTCAATTTGGAAAAGACTGTGTTAATATCTCAGAGGGAGGTATTGTTATGTATGTACTTTTGGAATCACTAGCCACTAGATGGCGTCACTGTTGGAGGCCATTGGGCTGCACGCACGTGTGTGCAGCCCAAGTATAAAAGTCCAGCCGTTTTGTATATTAGTCACTTTTGGCCTTAATAAAGCAGAGCCAAGGTCATACCTCTTGGAGTTAAACAGTACTCAGTCTAACAGTTATTGCATACACAACAAAACCTCCTACCAATTACTTTAAATCTATGCCCCCTGATTGTGTATATGGTTGATGTACATGGATGTATATGGTTGCAGTTTCAAAAGGCATTTTATTAAGTACCACATACTAGGCTTGTTAGCAAAGTTGAAGCACATGGGATAAAAGGGGCGGCAGCAGCATGGATACAAAACTGGCGAAGGGATAGAAAACAGAGTTGTGGTGAATGGCTGTTTTTTGAAATGGAATGAGTGACCATAATATGGTTGAATTTCAAATTCAGTTGGGGGTGAGAAAGTTGGTTCTCAAACCAGGGTCCTAAGCTTAAATAAAGGAGACTACAAATGTATGAGGGCAGAGTTGGCAGAAGTGGACTGGGAAAATAGACTAAAGAATGGGACTAATTAGCAATCTTGTTGTGCGAGACCCCTTGGGGAAGAGTGACCATAACATGGTAGAATTCTTTATTAGGATGGAGAGTGACACAGTTAAGGAAAGGTAACTTCGATAGTTTGAGGCGAGAATTGGCTAGAATAGACTGGCAAATGATACTTAAAGGGTTGACGGTGGATAGGCAATGGCAAACATTTAAAGATCACATGGATGAACTTCAGCAATTGTACATCCCTGTCTGGAATAAAAATAAAACGGGGAAGGTGGCTCAACCGTGGCTAACAAGGGAAATTAAGGATAGTGTTAAATCCAAGGAAGAGGCATATAAATTGGCCAGAAAAAGCAGCAAACTTGAGGACTGGGAGAAATTTAGAATTCAGCAGAAGAGGACAAAGGGTTTAATTAAGAGGGGGAAAATAGAGTACGCGAAGAAGCTTGCCGGGAACATATAAACTGGCTGTAAACGCTTCCAAATGTAGGTCCCTTACAGTCGGATTCAGGTGAATTTATAATGGGGAACAAAGAAATGGCAGACCAATTGAACAAATACTTTGGTTCTGTCTTCACGAAGGAAGACATAAATAACCTTCCGGAAGTACGAGGGGTCTAGTGAGCAGGAGGAACTGAAGGAAAACCTTATAAGGCGGGAAATTGTGTTAGGGAAATTGATGGGGTTGAAGGCCGATAACTCCCTGGGGCCTGATATTCTGTAAGTACCCAGAGTACTTAAGGAAGTGGCCTAGAAATAGTGGATGCATTGGTGATCATTTTCCAACAATCTATCGACTCAGGATCAGTTCCTATGGACTGGACGGTAGCTAATGTAACACCATTTTTTAAAAAGGGAGGGAGAGAGAAAGCGGGTAATTATAGACCGGTTAGCCTGACATCAGTGATGCGGAAAATGTTGGAATCAATTATTAAGGATGAAATAGCAGCGCATTTGGAAAGCAGTAATAGGATCGGTCCAAGTCAGCGTGGATTTATGAAGGGGAAATCATGCTTGACAAATCTTCTGAAATTTTTTGAGTAGAGTGGACAAGGGAGAACCAGTGGATGTGATGTATTTGGATTTTCAAAAGGCTTTTGACAAGGTCCCACACAAGAGATTGGTGTGCAAAATCAAAGCACATGGTATTGGGGGTAATATACTGACGTGGATAGAGAACTGGTTGGCAGTCAGGATGCAGAGAGTCGGGATAAACAGGTCCTTTTCAGAATGGCAGGCAGTGACTAGTGGAGTGCCGCAGGGCTCAGTGCTGGGACCCCAGCTCTTTACAATATACATCAATGATTTGGATGAAGGAATTGAGTGTAATATCTCCAAGTTTGCAGATGACACTAAACTGGGTGGCAGTGTGAGCTGTGAGGGGGACGCTAAGAGGCTGCAGGGTGACTTAGACAGGTTGGGCAAATGCATGGCAGCTGCAGTATAATGTGGATAAATGTGAGATTATCCACTTTGGGGGCAAAAACGCAAAGACAGAATATTATCTGAATGGTGGCAGATTTGGAAAAGGGGAGGTGCAACGAGACCTGGGTGTCATGGTTCATCAGTCATTGAAAGTTGGCATATAGGTACAGTAGGTGATGAAGAAGGCAAATGGTATGTTGGCCTTCATAACTAGGGGATTTGAGTATAGGAGCAGGGAGGTCTTACTGCAATTGTACAGGGCCTTGGTGAGGCCTCACCTGGAATATTGTATTCGGTTTTGGTCTCCTAATCTGAGGATGGACATTCTTGCTATTGAGGGAGTGCAGCGAAGGTTTACCAGATTGATTCCCGACATGGCTGGACTGAGATATGCGGAGAGACTGGATCAACTGGGCCTTTATATATTGGAGTTTAGAAAGATGAGAGGGTTTCTCATAGAAACATACAAGATTCTGACGGGACTGGACAGGTTAGATGTGTGTAGGTTGTTCCTGATGTTGGGGAAGTCGAGAACCAAGGGACACAGTCTTAGGATAAGGGGTAGACCATTTAGGACTGAGATGAGGAGAAACTTCTTCACTCAGAGAGTTGTTAACCTGTGGAATTCCCTGCCGCAGAGAGTTGTTGATGCCAGTTCATTGGATATATTCAAGAGGGAGTTAGGGGATTACGGCTAAGGGGATCAAGGGGTATGGACAGAAAGCAGGAAAGGGGTACTGAGGGAATAATCAGCCATGATCTTATCGAATGGTGGTGCAGGATCGAAGGGCCAAATGGCCTACTCCTGCACCTATTTTCTATGTTTCTATGGGACAGTTGATGAGCAATGGCAGACATTTAAGGAGATATTTCATAACTCGCAACAAAAATATATATCCCAATGAGAAGAACAGACTGCAAGAGTAGGGATAACCATCCGTAGCTAATTAAGGAAATAAGGGAGGGTATCAAATTGAAAACAAAGGCATACAAAGTGGCCAAGTCTAGTGGGAGGCCAGAGGATTGGGAATTTTTTTTAAGCCAGTAGAGAATGACTAAAAACATGATTAAAAGAGGGAAGATAGATTATGAAAGTAAACTAGCACGAAATATAAAAACAAATAGAAAAAGTTTCTACAGGTACATAAAAAGGAAAAGAGTGGCTAAAGTAAATGTTGGTTCCTTAGAGGATGAAACTGGGGGATTAATAATAGAGAACAAGGAAATGGCAGAGATGTTGAACAAATATTTTATATTGGTCTTCATGGTAGAAGACACTAAAAACTTCCCAATAGTGGATAACCAAGGTAGGGAGGAACTTAATACAATCATTATCACTAATGAAGTAGTACTAGGTAAAATAATGGGACTAAAGGCGGACAATCTCCTGGACCTGATGCCTTACATCCTAAGGTCTTAAGAGCAGTGGCTGCAGAGATAGTGGATGCATTGGTTGCAATCTACCAAAATTCCCTGGATTCTGGGTCGGTCCCAGCAGATTGGAAAACAGCAAATGTAACGTCCCTATTTAAAAAAGGAGGCAGAAAAAAAAGCAGAAAACTATAGACCAGTTAGCCTACCGTCTGTTGTTGGGAAAATGCTGGCGTCCATTATTAAGGAAGCAGTAACGGGATATTTGGAAAAGCATGATTCAATCAAGCAGAGTCAGCGTGGTTTTATGAAAGGGAAATCATGTTTGACAAATTTGCTGGTGTTCTTTGTGGAAGTAACGAGCAGGGTGGATAAGGGGGAACCAGTGGATGTGGTGTATTTGGATTTCCAGAAGGCATTCGATAAGGTGCCACATAAAAGGTTACTGCACAAGATAAAAGTTTACGGGGTTGGGGGTAATATATTAGCATGGATAGAGGATTGGCTAACTAACAGAAAACAGAGAGTCGGGATAAATGGGTCATTTTCCGGTTGGCAAACAGTGACTAATGGGGTGCTGCAAGGATCGGTGCTGGGGCCTCAACTATTTACAATCTATATTAATGACTTGGATGAAGGAACCGAGTGTAACATAGCCAGGTTTGCTAATGATGCAAAGCTGGATGGGAAAGCAATTTGTGAGGAGGACACAAGAGATCTGCAAAAGGATATAGACAGGCTAAGCGAGTGGGCAAAAATTTGGCAGATGGAGTATAATGTGGGAAAATGTGAGGTTATCCACTTTGGCAGAAATAATAAAAAAGCAAATTATAATTTAAATGGAGAAAAATTGCAAAGTGCTGCAGTACAGAGAGACCTGGGGGTCCTTGTGCATGAAACACAAAAAGTTAGTATGCAGGTACAGCAAGTAATCAGGAAGGCAAATGGAATGTTGGCCTTTATTGCAAGGGGGATAGAGTATAAAATCAGAGAAGTCCTGCTTCAACTGTACAGGTTTTTGGTGGGGCCACACCTGGAGTACTGCGTACAGTTTTGGTCTCCGTATTTAAGGAAGGATATACTTGCATTGGAGGCTGTTCAGTGAAGGTTAACTAGGTTGATTCCGGAGATGAGGGGGTTGACTTATGAAGATAGATTGAGTAGGTTGGGCCTATACACATTGGAGTTCAGAAGAATGAGAGGTGATCTTATTGAAACTTAAAAGATAATGAGGAGGCTCGACATGGTGGATGCAGAGAGGATATTTCCACTCATAGGGGAAACTAAAACTAAGGGACATAGTCTTAGAATAAGGGGCCACCTATTTAAAACTGAGATGAGGAGAAATGTTTCTCTCAGTGGGTTATAAATCTATGGAATTCTCTGCCTCAGAGAGCTGTGGAAGTTGGGTCATTGATTATATTTAAGACGGAGATAGACAGATTTTTGAGCGATAAGGGAGTAAAGAGTTATGGGGAGTTGGCAGGGAAGTGGAGCTGAATCCATGATTGGATCAGCCATGATCTTATTGAATGGCAGAGCAGGCTCGAGGGGCCAAATGGCCTACTCCTGCTTCTATTTCTTATGTCCTTATGAAGATAGTAATAGATTTCAAGAAGACATAGACAGGCTGTTGGAATGGATGGACATATGCCAGAGAAGTGTGAGGTGATACATTTTGGTAGGAAGAATGAGGAGAGACCATTGTCTTGTCTGCCAAAATTGTTCATCATTCCAGAATCATTTTGGAATGCAAAGATATACCTCGGCTTCTATTCTCCACTGCTAACTATCTTCTTAAATCTCTTTCCCCTGTCTCCTCCACCCTCACCTCCAACAACGTGTGGGGAGCTCATGGACTTCTTTGTCTCTAAGATTGAGATCACCCGGGCTAAACTTCCCCTAAAGTTCCCCCACCCCCACCCCCGCTCTAGTCCTGACCGCACATCTTTCTCCAGTTTCTCTCCGATCTCCCCTCATGACCTCTCTGCGTTCATCTTGTCCATGAGACCCACTTCCTGCTCTCTCGACTCTAATCCCACCAAACTGCTGACCATTGCTGGCTCTCATGTTAGCTAACATTGTTAACGGTTCTCTGTCCTCGGGTACTGTCACTCCTCCTTCCAATCTGCTGTCATCACCCCACTCCTCAAAAAACAAAGCTCTGACCCCTCTGTCCTTGCAAACTACCGCCTGATCTCCAACCTCCCTTTCCTCTCCAAAGTCTTTGAGTGTGTTGTCGGCTCCCAAATCCTTGCCCATCTTTTCCGCAACTCCACGTTTGAATCCCTCCAATCAGATTTCCGCCCCTGCCACAGTATCAAAATGGCTCTCATCAAAGTCACAAATGACATACTGCACTCGCCTGGTTCCATTCTTATCTATCTCATTGTAACCAGAGAATCACCTGCAATGGCTTCTCCTCCTGCTCCCATATTGTTACCTCTGGTGTCCCCCAAGGATCAATCCTTGGCCCCCTCCTATTTCTCCTCGACCTGCTGCCTCTTGGCGACATCATCTGAAAACACATGTACGCTGACGACACCAGCTCTACCTCACTACCACTTCTCTTGACACCTCCACGGTCTCTAAACTGTCAGACTGCTTGACCGACATTCAGTTCTGGATGAGCAGAAATTTTCTCCAATTAAATATTGGGAAGATTGAAGCCATTGTTTTCGGTCCCCGCCACAAACTCCGTTCCCTAGCTACTGGTTCCATCCCTCTCCTTAATATCTGTATGAGGCTGAACCACACTGTTCGTAATCTTGGTGTCATATTTGACCCTGAAATGAGCTTCCGACGACATATCCACTGCATAACTATGACGGCCTATTTTCACCTCCATAACATCGTCCGTCTCCGCCCTTGCCTCAGCTCATCCGCTGCTGAAACCCTAATCCATGCCTTTGTTACCTCTAGACTTGACTATTCCAATGTACTCCTGACTGGCCTCCCACATAGTACCCTACTTAAACTTGAGATAATCCAAAACTCAACTGCCTGTGTCCTAACTCGCACCGAGTCCCGTTCATCCATCACCCCTGTGCTTACTGACCTACATTGGCTCCCGATTAAGCAATGCCTCGATTTCAAAATTAGCATCTTTGTTTTCAAATTCCTCCATGGCCTTGCCCCTCCCTCTTCCAGCCCCACAATCCCCCTTTCCCTACCGGGATATCTGCACTCCTCTAAATCTACTCGCTTAAGTTTCCCTGATTATAATCGTTCAATGATTGGTGGCCATATCTTCTGTTGCCTTGGCCCTAAGCTCTGGAATTCCCTCCCTAAACCTCTCCACTTCTCTACCTCTCTCTCCTCCTTTACGGCGCTCCTTAAAACCTACCTCTTTCACCAAGCTTCTGGTCACCTGTCCTAATTTTCTCCTTATGTGGCTTGGTGTCAATTTTTTTGTATTCTAATACTCCTGGGACATTTTACTACATTAAAGGCATTATATAAGTACTTGGGGCTGGATTCTCGGTCTTCTGCCACCACTGTTAACACCCTGGAGGGGCGGCAGTGGTAAGCACTTCCGGGCGGGCAGCCAGCTTCCAGCGCCCAGCAGGAACATTCGGTGCTAGTTTCGACTGGGCACGGAGCATTACTGCCCGGAAGAGGCGAGCAGGTGTGCATCGCCCCTGGTTGCGACACCGGCTTGATTTTTGGCCAACACCAATCCATAGTACTCCGTAGAGCACTGTACGAAGGACTGGCATTAGAGAATTAGAGATTCATAGTAGATGGGGATCATGTACATATATATTTAGTTGTGGTCATTGACCAACTAATCTTACCCATGATTCTCTGTGGACAGGTGAATGTACGCAAAGACAGTCAAAAAGCAGTTTTGACTAAGCTCAGATAACAAGCAGCCATAGGCTGCTGGTGAAGGTCAGATTGTTAAATGACATGCAAAGTAGGAATTAGAGTTTGTTTAACAAAACTAATTACAAATATATTTGAACTATAGTTTGTATAAAGAAACATAAAATAAGGCAGATCATTGGAGTTAGGCTATCCATCTGTTAGATTGAAGTGAGATAGTCTGGACATCACCAAGACTAGAGAGACAGTTTGAAATGGGCCCCTGGTACTGCTTGTTAGGAGTAAAAGAGATAAGGTGAATTCCAGTGAGGTGGAAGAATGTACAACATGGACAAAGTAGGGTTGATGGAAAATTACTGGAGGCAGGCGTGGCCAAGATACTACCTCTGGTCTGAGTTACAATGGTATTTTGACCACTAGAACCAATTTTAAAAAAGGTGATTTTGTTAAAGACCATATATGGACACTGGCCAAACGAACCTTTTGATAAGAAATTGGTTAAAACATCGATACTCAAGGAATAGCTTCATACAGAAACTGCTGGGAGAGCAAAGAACAGACTGAAGATAACGTCACCCATGTCCGAGAGATTCCAGAGACCAAGGGCTGCGAGCTTTTCGTTCAATTGTCGCCTTTTGTTAAGTATATTACGCTGTAAGCTTAATAAATCTTGATCTATTGCTCAAACATACTGACTGCTGCCTATTTGGTGTCTTGTCCAAGAACCTTTAAAAAGGCTACAGCACCCTGGTAGGAACACCTGTGGAAGCTGGCAATCCAAGCTGCAGCAGCCGCAGTGAGGTAAGTGCGATTGTTTTTTGGGGGTGTTTTGCGATTTATGTTATGGTGGCGCAAGTTATTTATTGGGAATGTTTTTGGTGGGTTTTTTTCAGGTTTGTTTTTCCCTCCAGACCACTCCGAGGCCAGCTGTTGAGCTTGAGATTTTCAATTGCTCAGCCCACCTGGTGTCATAAAAGAGGTGTGTAATGCCTCCCTTAGTGCTCCACCCCACACTCAGGGCGCTGATAATGAATTTTGCTGACTGAGGCGCAAACTGTTCCCAGGCACAAACTTTATCACCCTTCCACCATTACCACCCCAAAATGAGCAGAACCTAAAATCTAACCCAAGTTATTCTTGTCCCGAAACGGGCGCAGGACTCTTATTTACATATTGAATTGATGCCTGAGTTCAATTCTATTGGCTTCCAGGGCTGCCTAAAAAGAGGTCCTGACAAATTTAGCAATGGCCTGGGCATGGGCACAGATCTTCCCCCACTGCTGAAAATGGGGCAGAATTAGGGCTTTTGATCATCAAAGAAACCAAAGGTTGGGATAGATTCTGACTCAACCAGGTTTCTGTTCCTTCTGTGTAGTTCTGTGTTCCTGGGCTCCATGGGAATATCCAACAGATACGCCACCGTAGGGCCCAGTGGTACCAATGTCTGCAGAAGAAAGGCATAGGTAGTCTTCTGAGCCACAAATGGGCCACACCCAGAAAAATAATCAAACATAAATCTATCCTAGAGGGATTGATTGCTGTTTGATTTGGAGTTTCACAGCATGGGTGCATCTCCTAAAAGTCTGGCACCACTCTATTTCTTTGGACTGATAAGCCCATGACTCCCCCTCTTGGAGAGGATGCTTCTCCAAGATTCTGTTTACTCCACTGAATGGGTGATCCTGATATGCCGCTACTGAGGTGGCTATTCACCTATTATGGAATTGATTCCAGCCCCAGAATTTGGGACAAGTCATGGGAGGGCCAAAGTGGTGGGCAGAATTTCCCACGCTCCCTGCAGTGCCACTGTGCCATCAGAATTTCTACTTTCATGAATCACACTAATTTTAAACACGTAAAATATAGATTGCGTCATTTCTGCCATCAAAGTAGGTGGATTTTGTCTTTTAAATATTTAAACCTCGGGACTTTAAAATCAACGATCAAACATACATAAAGAAAATAATTCCAAAAATAAATTCCTAGCATGCTATTTATGTCTTACATAAAATTCTTTGCATTTTGAATTCTTCCGTCTCTTTTTGGCTTCAGCGACTCCTACATTGAATGCTGAAATCTTCTGGTTGTATTCTCTGTTAGCCATCATTTCACACTATTAAACAATGGAAACACATTAACTACAATTAACAACAAGAAGGTGAAAAATGGGACTAGAGAACATTTGTAGCACACATTGTTATTTAAGTAAACAAAGTTTTTTTAAAAACTACTTTTTACTTATACTCGTGTATGTTTAAGCCATAATAAACTGCATGATAAGCAAATGTGGGGTTTTTAAACCATGAAAATGATCTTTTTGCTAAAAGATAACATGTAAAAGACGATATTGGTGTAGCAAACATTCCTCCCTTTGAGTTCATTAATGTGATTGTATTTTATCTGAATATTAAGGAGCCACCATTTTCGATGCGTTGTCAACGCATGAGAGAAATTTTTAACGTCTCGCTTCAGGCGCCGTCCCCAATCACGAAATTCAGTGTTGACGCTTAAAGAATCGATAGCAACGTAAAATCTGGATGCCCTGTGCCGCACAAAGTGGGCCGTTAAGTGTGGGCTCAACATCCGGGACTTAGGCAGCATTTGGAGAGACAAAGTGGCGCCACCTGGATTGAATTGAGGTGTTGATTATTAGCCTCAACGTCTCTTGGCTATATTCGTTTCCTACGCACGCACTCAGTCAGTGAGTATGGCAGACCTTGTAGCAGCAGCTCGTCAGCATGCCCACCGGATCACGGATGCCGCACTGGATGCACTCCTCGATGCCTTGGAGAGGCATTGGCAGGTGCTGAGGACAGAGGCTGGGAGGAGACCCCAACCCCAAACGTACTGAAGGCTATCAAGGGAAATTGCAGAGCAAGCGTCTGCGAGTGACACCGTCCCAAGCACAGCATTGCAATCAACCGACAAGGGAATAAGAGATCATGGGGAGTGGGCAGGGAAGTAGACCTGAGTCCATGATCGGATCAGCCATGATCTTATTAAATGGCGGAGCAGGCTCGAGGGGCCGTATGGCCTACTCCTGCTCCTATTTCTTATGTTCTTATGTAGAAAAAAGTGGAATGACCTGACACGGCTAGTGAGGGTGAGTATCTTTAATTTCAAACTTCAACATGCTCTGCTCTGATCTCAATGTGCAGTCTCTGCTCAATATAGTGTTTCCGAATCCATGCTCTAAGTGGGTGAGGCCACAGTCAAGGTTCCCATTTTCAGCCTTACCCACTGCAAAGGCCTGCATGTGCTGTTAACCTTGCTACTCAGTTCGACAGACCCACCCCACATGTTGTTGATTCTTCAGTCTTCATATGCGTCTCAAAGATGGTAGCCTCCCTGGTACTGTTAGATCCTGGCACCCGAATTCAAGCATTGCCACAGCAAGTCCATGCTGCGAATGGTGGTTACATCGAGCTGTGAAGACTGTCATAGAGTAAAATGTACTAAACATCGAGCTGTGAAGACTCTCATAGAGTAAAATGTAGTAAAGTATATAAGGCACTTGGGACACTCTGATAGAAGGCCTCTAAATCTGACTTTCTGTTTAATGTTACAGGCGAAGCTCGCACACAACCTACGGGAGCAAATGCAGACTGGTAGAGGGGAGCCAGACCTCCAAGTGCTCAATCCGTTGGAGGAACGGATAACTGCCCTGATGGGCGTTCAAGTTGATGCGATGCCGGGACAGTGATGGTATGTTGAGTTCTTCTGCAGTGACCTGAAGGACACTTGGCCCTCACACCATCGACGTGCAGCTATTTCCATGAGACTGGCATTCACGAATGCCTTTCCCACTCCTGACCCCCTCCCTTGCAGGTAACCGCTGTTCTGTGTTTGTGCTTTCAGATGACCAGCCAGATCCACCGGGGCCTTCTCGGGGGGCCTTCCACGGATGCAGATGGTGGTGACAATCAACAGGACGAGGAGGAGTAGGAGGACGACATCTCCTTCAACCTCACACAGGAGTCTGCGCCGTCTGAGAGCGGGGCCAGCAGCATTGCTTACCAAGGAGTGGTGGGGGAGGTGGAGGTGGGTAATACTCCTGGACTTATTGGCCTCCAGCAATGCCACGGGGGAGAGGAAGCCCGGGGACCAACTCCCCGGAGGGTGGGTGCGCGCCTGAGTGATGCTCTGATGATGAGCCCGACTTAGAGGTTCGCAAGACAATCCCTGCAATTGCACAGTGATCTGCTGGGTGCACTAACAAGGGTACCACAGAGACTTGATACACTAACTGTGAGGATGGAGCAGTCCGCCTTAACTATTGCTCATGCCTCTTAGCAACCCATCGAGCCCATCCTTGGTAGATACCAATGGATGCTGGATGTAAACAGTGACCATGGGGTCCCAGACATGGTGGCACAGGCTATGGCTGACATTGCAGTGGCCATTGAGCACCAGGCCGATGCTATTGTAGACCTCCATACTCAAATGTCATCAGTGTGTGGTGTCCTAAGTCAGCTCTCTGGTGTACTGCAGTCGCAGACACTTTTGATGCAGAGGCAAATAGATTCAACGGACACACTGATCACTACCATCCAGTCTAGGGTCACATCGGTTGAACAGGGCGTAACCTTGCCGAACCAGGGCAGCAATCTGATCTCACCCAGATTTCTGCAGATGATGATGCTCTGCCCCGGGGGAGTATCAGTCTGTTGGGCCAGTTGGACTATGATGTCGTTTCTCAGGCCCACATCATTCTGCCTTCGCAACTGCTGCTCTCTGCACCCCATCCACAACAGAGTGTTTCCACCCATGCTGAGGTTATGCAGTCCGCAGCTGGGTCTTCCAGGGCCTGAGCTGGTTGGAGACATCCTGCTATGCCATCATGTGTGGCTCCGGATCCAAGTCAGCAACCGACTACCAGCCTTGCTGAAGGCCCTGAGACTCCATTGAGGAGGAGCAGTAGGTGTGGGAGAGGGGGAATGGGAAGGAGCGGTAAAGCCCCCTTTAAGACAAAGTAAAGACCTGTGGGAAGGTGGCCACATATGCTAAATTTGTGAAGATATGAGCTTTTAAAACTAGTTGCACTTGTATGAGATGGCTAGGTTGTTGCAATGTAAGCTCATGTAAATTGTTGCACTCGGATGAACGATGCAACAATTGTTTGGAACTCACCAGAGATGCTACCTTATTACAAAATGAACTGATCTCAATAGGTGCACTTGGATGTCTCTGAGAATGTTTGAAGGGGTTTTGTGAGTATGTTGATGTGTTGGGGATGAAGTTGTTGTCTTGTGCTTGTTTTCAGCACACATGATTTTGTTTGCAATATACCAAGTTTGAATTGTTCACATGATGAGGCACGGATTTTTAAAGATGGAGGGCTGCAGGGTGTGCAGCGATGTGTTGAGTTGATGCCCAGGTGTATAGGCTGGCCATTCGGCATGTCAAGAGTCATTCAATGGAATCGATGAATGGTGAGTCTCTGACGAGCAGCCCTTCCAGCCGCAGCAATGTCATGCTGCCTCCTCTGGTGAGGCTCCTCGTCTTCCTCCTCATAGTCGTCATCCTCCCGAGGTGGATCATCCATTCCTGGTGTTAATGGCTGGCTCCTCATAATGTCCAGGTGGTGCAGCATGCAGCAGACAATGGTGATCATGGAGACTCTATCAGGTGAGTACTGGAATGCCCCTCCAGAGCAGTCAAGGCAGCGAAAACGCTGCTTCAGAACCCCGATAGTTTACTCAATAATGGCCCGGGTTGTGGTATGGCTGGTGTTGTAGCGCTGCTCGGCAGGGGTGCTGGGATTGCGGAGAGGTGTCATCAGCCAGGGGACCACGCCATATCCTTTGTCACCCAGCAGGCAGCCACGGCTTGAAGAGTCGTGGCACAGTGATCTCCCGCAGGATAAAGACATCGTGACGGCTGCCAGGATATCGGGCAATGACAGTGAGGATCATCTGCCTGTGATTGCAGACCAGCTGTATGTTGAGGGAGTGGAACCCCTTGCGATTTTGAAAGATCTCTCCATTGTGGGGCAGGACCCTCAATGCCACATGTGTACAATCAATGGCTCCTTGCACCCTGGGGAAGCCCGCTATCCTGCCAAAGCCAGGAGTGCGCTCATCCTTTGACATACTGAACTTGATGTAGTCCATTGTTTTCCGTAGAGAGCGTGGTCACCTGGCGACTGCAGCAATATACTGCAAACTGTGAGATGTTGCATATATCGCCTACAGGAGATTGGAATATGCTGGTAGCATAAAAGTTCAGTGCTACTGTCACTTTCACTGCCACTGACAGCGAGGTCCTGGTGCCGATGTCAGCTGCCAGGTATGTCCGCAGAAGGTTGCATAGCTCCGTGACCACCTTCATGCGGAACCTCAGCCTTCTAGAGCATTGCTCCTTGGACATCTTAAGATAAGAGTAATGCGCACAGTAAACCCTGCGTGTGTATGGCCTCCTGCTCCACCATCTGGGGCCTCTCCTCTGGAGAGATCCACATTTGCCCTAAGCTGTCTCTGCAAATGGCGCCTTTCAAGTTGGTGCCGCAGCACAATGTGGTGTGCCATCACTGCCCCCATCACTTGGCACAGGTCACTGTGAAATGGAGATTTCAAATTTACCCAATATGGAAGCCAATGTGTCCCAGATACTAGTAGTCAATCCGACGAGTCAACAGCCGTCCGACGTCAACACCCTACTGCCTGCGAGCATCAAATGCAGCACTGACCGAGACCTCTGAGCCCCGGCTGCAACTCCATTTAAATAACGGCCCAGATTAGTTTCTCCGTCTTGTGCAGTCCAATTTTTTCATGTGTCATGGATGCCAACCGTTAAGTGAGGCGGCAAAAGTGAATGTGGTGAGAAGGGCGCCAAGGAGGCATTGCATGTGTACTGATGTCATGATTTCCATGGGGTTAGCCGGTGGTATGTTATGTTTTAACCCCCTTAAAAAAATTAGCACCAAATTTCGCGTCAGGCATGAACAGCACCGAGCGGCATTCCCAACCGCCTAACTCCCAGTTAACATCTAACACCAGCGTTATCAACAGGCATTAGCAACCAAATTTTGATCCCGAGATGTTTGGACAAACAAAATTTCCCCTTGATATTGGATATTCAGCTTTTAGTGTGCATTAAAATTTCAACAATATAATAAAACTATCAAGGAATTGTGACATTCTTTTCAAAGGAGAGTTTACTAACAGTTTTACAATCTTTTTGCCAATTACACCATTAATTATGATTTCTCCATAATCTAATTAGTCATTGTACAATAGATTACTATCGAGTAAAATAGCTCACAACTCTGCTGAGTAAATTATTCATTTTTTTGCAAATAAAAAGAAATATCAGAGCTCTTCTAATGCCTCGATTGGCAAATATGGAGCTTCCCTAATTGCTTGTCATTGAAATGAGCCATATATACTAGTCTTATAGATTTGATTATGGTTCTGTGCTGAGTTGGCTGATCTAAGCCAGCAAGGCAGTATGGACATTACAGTTGGCCTCAGTGCACCAGAATAGAGAGGAGAAACAATGGTCAACCTCGGTCTCCGGTCCTAATTCTAACTAAGTGATCCCTGCTCACCTGTGTTGCCCCTCACAGTCAAGTATCCTGCCAATGCGGTTTACGCTTAGACAAATAACAGAAAAACTACTGGATTGCACCAGTGAAACGATATTCAGAGACTATATGAGAGAGGTTTTTTTTTTAATCATTAAAACAAAATAAATTATATTTTTGTTGTGTAAAACAGGCGTGCCAAGGTTATGAAATGACAGGAATTTTACCATGCAAGCAAAAGGCACTTGCTGACCTTTCACCAATTTTTCTTTTGGCAAATTGAAATACCACATTGAAGGGCCATGGCTTATTATGTAAGGCACTTACCCACCAATAACCTGCTCACCGATGCCCAGTTTGGGTTTGGCTCCAGACCTCATTACAGCCTTGGTCCAATCATGGACAGAAGAGCTAAATTCCAGAGGTGAGGTGAGAGTGACTGCCCTTGACATCAAGGCAGCATTTGACAGTGTGGCATCAAGGAGCAGGAGTAAAACTAAAGTCAATGGGAATCAGGGGGAAAACTCTCCACTTGCTGGAGTCATACCTAACACAAAGCAAGATGGTTGTGGTGGTTGGAGGTCAAACATCACAGCCCCAGGACATCACTTCAGAAGTTCCTCAGGGCAGTGTCCTAGGCCCAGCTATTTTTAGCTGCTTCATCAATGACCTTCCCTCACATCATTAGATCAGAAGTCTGGATGTTCACTGATGATTGCACAGTGTTCAGTGTGATTCGCAATTCCTCAGATAATGGAGCAGTCCATAGCCGCATGCAGCAAGACCTGGACGACATTCAGGCTTGGGCTGATAAGTGGCAAGTAACATTCACGTCACACAAGTGCCAGGCAATGACTATCTCCATCAAGTGAGAGTATAACTGTTTTGTATGTAATAACTCAATAGACTGAATACTGTAAACTAGCACAGATACAAACCTGGCTCTGCTTTATTAGGGCCCAAAGCGATTACATTACAAGATGGCTGGCCTTTTATACCTGGGCCGCACACACGTGCGTACAGCCCAATGACCTCCGACAGTGACGCCACCTGGAGGCTAGTAATCCCAAGCATACATACATGACAATATCCCCCTTTGAGATATTAATAACAGTCTTTTTACAAATTGAGACGGTCCAGGGCTTTCCGCTCCAGAGTTGATCGTCTCAGCCCAATTCCAGCCTTGGGCGAGTGTTCTGAGTCTGTTATGACTGGGGGCTGGGTAGCCGATCTGATGGTGTGAATGTTTAAAAATGTATCGAGACATTGAAGTTGAGAACGTGGGAATTGTATAGGGACAATATAAGCTAACAAAGAATTCATGGAGGAATAGCCATGACATCTCAGACTCGAGACTGCGAAATGTTACAACACTAACACATATTGAAACAAAACCCACAGCTTGCAGAAAAACCTCAAGGTCTTATTATAAATCATGTTATTAACCTGAAACATTAACAGAAGGTCTTTGTTTAAAATCAGACCATACTTAGGTCGGCTTATGAGTGGACAAAGGGAAAGAGGAATCAAAAGGGATAGGCTGGACTAGGATGTCACTCCAGCCCTATCTTGTTATCTTTTGCCGAAAATGTATAACCATCATCCCTTTACAATGTAACGTCACTTTGTCCGTAGGAAGTGGGTGCGTTCTATCAGAGTTGCATTCCTTCTGTCTGATAAGGTCCCCGATCGGGATTTGCTTTTTAAATAAAAGCTTGCTTTGTTTAAAGCACAAACGGTATTCGTTTCAGTAATTTTGCTGAACCAGATTGAGGGAAAAGAATCCAGAAATCAACATTTGGTGTCAGAAGTGGGATCTCAACGGACAACTGCCGAAAACTTGCGAATTAAGAGCCAGACTAGCCTTGGACGAGACGAGGGGAAAGTGGCCACTGGAGTGAGTATGATTTCAATACTGCTCCAGTTTCCCCCGGTTTCAAAAGTCTGAGGAAAGTTTAGCCACTCGCTGGTTCTCAGGTAGTGTCTGAACGAGATCCAGGACAATCTGGTGAATACCTTTCAAACTTAGAATAGGGATAGAGATAGGGAAATTGCGCGGTGATGCAAACCAAGCAGCGACTTGGAAAGATAGGTTAGAATAGGTAAGTATTGCGCGGTGACGCAAACCAAGCGGCGACTTGGAAAGATAGGTTAGAATAGGTAAGTCTGCCTGGGTTCGAGGCCCAGAGCCTGCCTGATTTCGAGGCCCAGTGTCTGTGTGGGTTTGAGGCCCAAGTAGATCCATGCGGCGACACGGAAAGTAGGGATAGTTAGAGCTAGATAGGGATAGATGATCAATCATGGATCCAAAAATTAATAGGAAAGAAAAGAGACTCTTGTGAACGTTTGTTTTAAATGAGAAATGCTTGTGTGATTTTTACTGTGTAAAAAAAAAAGTAACGTACTAAATAGGTGCTGAAAGAAAAAAAAATGTTCTGAGATTTTAAATTATGAGAAAATTTCCACTGCAGTCTAAAGAAATCACTCCTGTCGAGTTGGCAGAAAAACTCCATTAAATTAGGGCTTTCATTGACAGAAGGAGGACATATTAAAAACCGTAGACGTCTTAAAGAAAGAGTGCACGCACGAGAAACGTACTCAGAGTTCCACTGGGACCTCTGAGAAAGGTATCGATAGACTACTTAGTTAAAATGGTTGGCTTTGCGTTGACCGAGGCTGATGACGAAATTGAATTTCAGTAAACAAATGTGTGGTCTCGTTTTAAATCAATTAAAAAATATCCTTGGCATGTACTGGAATAAGAAGTTAAAAAAATATTGGAGTTTAATCAAATGCTGCCTTTCCTGATGAAAAGATTTTTTTCAGATGGTTACGTGAAGTCACGTAATGACATCAAGTCTTCTTACAAACCTGTAAAGGAGTTAACCCTTTCCATTGAAAGCCATTTCATACTGAACATTATCAATTTGGATTTCTTAATAGAAAAAAGACTCAGCTAACAGAGGAATGGTGCGATAGTCAGAATAAAAATAAAAACAGAATTAGCTTATGTAATAATACTTCCCTGATACAATAAAGAAATAGATATTCAAACAAAACAAATTGAAGAGTTAAAAGGCTAAGATAAATAAGCTGAAAGGGATCCACAAACCCAACTTAACCCTGACCTCCGATTTCACGGAGTGACCTCGACATGCATGGATATAATGCAGAATCAAGGGACCTGTGGGCCCTGGTAAAGCAAACCCTGAGCCCAACTGAGCATGCCCGATTTCTAACTCACCTAGGACGTGCTACTCATGATGCATTGGTGGTTGCTCACCCTAACAATGTCCAGGATCGCCTAAACACTATCTTTAATGCTCTCACCACGACCCTTCAGAAGCCCATCAGTATGGAGCCGCCTCGGGTGGAAGGACCAAAACCTGACCCAAGGGGATACCAGATGGAACCGCAGTATTGCGTGCAGGGTTGGGTGGACAAACAGGGATACGGTTATATCAAACACCCAAATGGCCCGGGCCCTGCTAATTACGGACCGCCCTACTGTCCCCAGCCTGGTATGGGAAGAGATCGGGGCTGGGAAAGACGAGATGGATGCTTTATTTGTGGGCAAGAATGACATTGGAATAGAAATTGTCCCTCCCGTCAGCACGAAAAAGGAAGAGGAGGAAGAGGAGGGGGGTAAGGGGGGAGAGGACGGGGATCTTACACTAACTTCTCCCAGAACAACCCCTTTGGCCAACCGTCCCCCGATTCGTATTGACTACGCAGCTTGATTGTGCAGGGAACCTCCCCGGATGATGAACCGATGATATTGTTAAAAATTCGGAATGAGTGGCAACCCTTCTTGATAGATACGGGAGCCTTCATGTCTTCTGTACAATCAAAGCTTAAACTCCCCACCTTCACTGAAACACAGGGACTGTCAGGATTCCTGGGACAAGTCTCTGCATTCCCGGTGTCGGAACTGGTTAAAATGGGTTACCAGGAAGAATCGGTGGAACATTGATTTGTTATCACTACCAATCTGGACTGTAACTTGATGGCTAGAGACCTCCTCTGCAAATTCCAGTTGCATTTGGAGTGTGGAGATGATGGGATTATTGTAAAACAAGGAACCCTTAAGCGGCAGTATTATACCACTAGAACCCCTCAGTGGTGGTCTCTGGAGGCACCCTATCACGTGACCCTAGCATACGATCCCAGTGGAAAGAATCAGGACCTGCAGAACTTTTATCAGGATCACGAAGGGGAAGTGAAGGAAATTCTATTAAGGGCTAGAGTGACTAGACCGGAAGGGAAGGCAGATTTTGTGGAAATGGACAGCCCCAATGGTGGCACCACATATTACTCGTGAAGTATTACCTCCCCACCACGCTAAAGATTTGGGAGTTATGGTGCGCCAGGCTATAGACAAGGCTGACCCTACCAGCCGGGATGTGCAAATTGTAAAACATGGCCGAACAGTCCAATTCCACGACTCTGCAGCATCATACTGGCTCTGACATACCTGACTATGTGGATCCTCATGTGTGGGCAGAGGACCCCTCCCAAATGGGTTATATTCCCATTGATCCGATTGAGATCCCAGTGCAGGGCAATGTGGACTGGCCCTTATCCGACAGTATCCACTGAAATCACAGGCAATACCGAGTATCCACCGAGCTTTGGAGGTTAGCCGAGTCGAACCAATTTGCCAGTTTCCAGTCCCTAGCACGGCTAAACAAATGCGACAGTGGTTGGGGATGATCAATTACTGCAGATCCTGGATCCCTAATGTTGCCCTGATGACTAAGCACCTCACCCCGTATACAAATAAGTAAGGCAGCTTTAAAATAGAAACCGCAGACGTCCAAGCCTTTCAGGAACTAAAGACAGCCCTGCTGCAAGCTCCGGCTTTGGGCCGGCCCCTCTATGACCGGCCCTTTCAACTGTATTGTACAATTCTGAAAGACTGTGCTACCGTTGTCTTAACACCTCTCACTCCGTAGCTGCCCTCCTGGGCCAACTGCAGACTCAACACCTTACCATGGCCAGGCAAAGCAGATATGAGATCTACTTACTAAACAATCCTAAGCTGACCTTTCGGCACTGTACTGCAATTAATCCGGCATGTTTTCTTACTGAGCCACCCCAAGATGAGGAAGAACCCAGTCATGATTGTTTATCCTTAATTCAAGAGGCCACATCAGTCAGGGAAGATTTAGTTGATGTACCAATGGAAGATCCAGACTGTATTATGTATGTTGACGGAAGTTCTTCTATTAATCCAGAAGGTACACGAATCTCAGGATACGCCATAGTAAAACAGGAGAATCAGGTCTTGGAATCTGCCGCTTTTGAAACCGCCTATTCTGCCCAACAAGCTGAACTATTCGCACTCACCCGAGCCTGTATCTTGGTCAAAGATCTCAAAGTCAATATCTATACCGACTCTAGGTATGCCTTTGGGGTGGCCCATGATTTCGGACAATTATGGAAAATAGGGAATTCCTAACCTCACAGGGGAATGAGATATCCCATAAGCAGCTAGTATCTGATTTGTTGCAAGCCCTCATGCTCCCCAAGCACATTGCCGTTGTTAAATGTACCGCCCACACCACCGGAAAATCCCCGGTTGATATAGGGAACCACTGGGCTGACAAAGAGGCTAAACAGGCCTCTCATGACCAACAGATGGTAGTGCCCAAAATGATGAGTCAGACTAAAAAATCCTGCGAAGGATAAGTTAGCCTCGGAAAAACCAATGCCAACCATCCAAGATGTTATAAAAGCACAGGAGGACGCTCCTGAAAAAGATAAACTGTTGTGGAAATATTATGGATGTACTTATGACAATGTTTCTAAACTCTGGATCACTCCCGCGGAACAGACTTGCATGTCTGACGAGTTGGCTCTATGGGTTATTGACTGTATGCATTTTGCTACTCATTGTGGAGCAAGAACCACGAGTGAAACACTTTTGGCTACTTGGTGGCACCCTAGACTCCAGGCGCTCGCCCAGAACATCAGTAGTCGTTGCCTGGTTTGCCAGCAACATAATCCAGGGAAGGGAGTCCCCTGTGATTGGGGTAAAACGCCCTTACCCGAAGGTCCCTTTGAGACATTTCAGTTGGACTACATTGAGTTGCAAAAAGTTCAGTGTTACAAATATGTGTTAGTAATAGTAGATGTATTTAGCAGATGGATTGAAGCCTACCCTACCCTGGACAATAAGGCTCAAACTGTTGTTAAGGTGTTAATGAGGGAAATTGTTCCTAGATATGGTATCTCAGCTCGACTGATGACCACCTATGTTCTTTCTCTGACTCAGGCTCTGCGACTAGCTCACAACCAGGTTCAAGATGCTCACCTCGACCTCCCAGTTTTACCCGAATTGTCCCTCGTGGCACCAGGGTTAAGTATGGATTCGGAAGGGATTAGAGCCACAATGGGAGGGGCCTTTTTAGGTGTCACTCACTACCCCCACTGCAGCCAAGGTTGAGAGGGAAAGTGCCTGGGTTCACCTGTACCACTGCAAGCTCACCATCCTCTAATGAACCTATTTTACTGGTTATTCTAACTCCTGTTTCTGTTCCAGACTTCCTCTTCTCCATAGCTGAACAAGGCCGTTGGCATCCTAATTGGAACGTGGACCAGTTTGAACTTTTACCCGTAGTGATAGACAGCCAGCTACACCGACGGTGACCTCAGAAGAGAGACGGGAAAACTGAACTCTTTTAATCAGCAAAATAATTGGACTATTTATCTGAATCCTGAGCCATAAGATGAAACTGTGTCTGTATGCCACAGTCTGTATAATAGTGTTGATATATGACAGTTTCGGCGCATGGGAGGGGAGACAGAGACGAGAGCTCCATGTAAACACCTTTTTGTACATGTCTTATATTTATGCGCAAAATGGGAACTTTTCTAGATGTTGGGTGTGTTCACATTCCCTATACATTCCAAAGGGGGAATTCCTTTGCGCCCCGTTCCACTAACCCTAACTGAGACTGTCAGATGGATTCAGAGCCAAACTATCACGAGAGGAAGGGGGCCAATACAATACTGCTGAAGCTCTGGAGGGCATCACAGATGAAATGGTAGCAATAAGAACCGTAGCATTACAAAACCGAATGGCCCTCGATTACCTGTTAGCTGAGAAAGGGGGAACGTGTGCCCTGATAGGGTCTGAATGTTGCACTTACATTCCTGATAGTTCAGAAAACATAACCAATCTCGCTGATCACATAAGAAGGGAGGTGAAGAAGTTATCCACACCAGCAGAAGGATCTAGCTGGTTTGATTGGCTATCAGATGGATCTTGGAGATCCTATCTAATTGCTGGTTGCCTTAACCTTTGTTGTAAAGTAATGATGGCAAGGTTAGCAAACCCTCTTGTGGTCAAGGGCTCCCGAGTTATGATCCAATGAAGTAAAGAACTACTCGACAATAATAACAATATGGATCAGGAAAGAGAGTGCGAACGGCTGAATGCGATACTCCTGGAATAGTCACCAGGGTTATCATGGAATGATAAAAGGGGGGAATGTGAATGTTTAAAAATGTATAGAGACATTGAAGTTGAGAACGTGGGAATTGTATAGGGACAATATAAGCTAACAAAGAATTCATGGAGGAATAGCCATGACATCTCAGACTCGAGACTGTGAAATGTTACAACACTAACACATATTGAAACAAAACCCACAGCTTGCAGAAAAACCTCAAGGTCTTATTAAATTATGTTATTAACCTGAAACATTAACAGAAGGTCTTTGTTTAAAATCAGACCATACTTAGGTCGGCTTATGAGTGGACAAAGGGAAAGAGGGATCAAAAGGGATAGGCTGAGCTAGGATGTCACTCTAGCCCTATCTTGTTATCTTTTGCCGAAAATGTATAACCGTCGTCCCTTTACAATGTAACGTCACTTTGTCCGTAGGAAGTGGGTGCGTTCTATCAGAGTTGCATTCCTTCTGTCTGATAAGGTCCCCGATCGGGATTTGCTTTTTAAATAAAAGCTTGCTTTGTTTAAAGCACAAACGGTATTCGTTTCAGTAATTTTGCTGAACCAGATTGAGGTAAAAGAATCCAGAAATCAACAATGGGAGTGGCAATGACCATGTCAGTGATTGAAAGTCCAGATTCATTGATGACAGCGGAGTCCTCTGATGACTGAGGGTAGGTTGGTTGGTCACTGATTGTGTCTTCCTCAAACTGTTCCGGTTCATCCGTGTGCCGCAGCTTTATCTGATCAACATGTTTCCTGCATTTCTGCCCATTCTTGAGCTTGACGATAAACACTCTGTTACCCTCCTTGGCTCTAACAGTATCGGCGATCCACTTGGGACCTTGCTAATAATTTAGTACATAAACAGGATTGTTAACGGAAATGTCGCGTGACACAACAGCGCGATCATGATACCACTGCTGACTTTGACGTCTGTATTCAACATTATCGTTCAAGTCAGGGTGGACAAGAGAGATCTTGGTCTTGAGACCTCTCTTCATCAATAGTTCAGCAGGGGGGACCCCGGTAAGTGTGTGGGGTCTTGTCCTGTAACTAAGCAATATGCATGACAAGCGAGTCTACAGTGAACCTTGAGTTACACGTTTCATACTCTGCTTGATGGTTTGGACAGCACACTCTGTTTGACCATTAGATGCGGGTTTGAATGGTGCTGACCTCGCATGTTTGATATCATTGAGTTTCATGAACTCTTGAAACTCCAGACTATTGAAGCAAGGTCTGTTGTCGCTTACAACGATGTCGGGCAGACCATGAGTGCAAACATGACACGAAGGCTCTCAATGGTAGCTGTGGATGTGCTGGATGACATGATTATACACTCTATCCACTTGGAATATGCATCCACCACAACTAAAAACATCCTTCCCAGGAAGGGACCTGCAAAGTCGATGTGGATCCTGGACCATGGTTGAGATGGCCACGACCACAGACTCAGCGGTGATTCTGCTGGTGCTTTACTTAGCTGCATGAAAGTGTTGCACTGATGCACACATGATTCCAGATCAGAGTCAATTCCAGGCCACTATACATGAGACCTAGCAATGGCTTTCATCATGACAATAGCGGGATGAGTGCTATGTAGATCATGTACAAATTTCTCTCTGCCTTTCTTAGGCATAACAACACGATTACTCCACAGTAAACAATCTGACTGAATGGATAGTTTGTCTTTGCGACGGTTGTACGGTTTGGTCTCGTCACCTATTTGCTTGGGTATACAGACCAATCACCACTAAGGACACAACGTTTCACAAGCAATAATATCGGGTCGTGGCTGGTTCAGGTCTTAACTTGTTGAGCCGTGACAGGAGTTCCTTCACTTTCAAAAGCATCCATGACTAACAGTAGGTCTGCAGGTTGTGGCGTCTCCATCTCCGGTGTGGGCAACGGCAGACGGCTCAGTGCATCGGCACAATTCTCGGTGCCAGGTCTATGGCGAATGACATAATCATACGCAAATAATGTCAGCGCCCACCTCTGGATACGGGATGATGCATTGGTATTTATACCTTTGTTTTCCGAAAACAATGAAATGAATGGCTTGTGATCTGTTTCTAGTTCAAACCGAAGATCAAACAGGTACTGATGCATCTTTTTAGCCACATACACGCAGGCTACTGCTTCTTTTTCTACCATGCTGTAGGCTTTTTCCGCCTTTGACAAACTTTTAGAAGCATATGCAACAGGTTGTAGTTTACCCGACTCATTAGCTTGTTGGAGCACGCAACCAACTCCATATGACGAAGCATCACAGGCCAATACTAGATGCTTACATGGATCATAATGTACCAGCAGCTTGTTAGAGCAAAGCAGATTAGTAGCTTTCTCAAAAGCTCTATCTTGAGACGCACCCCAAACCCAGTTGTCATCTTTTCTTAGCAGCATGTGCAGTAGCTCGAATGAAGTGTTCAATCTCGGTAGGAAATTACCAAAGTGGTTGAGTAGACCAAGGAACGAACGCAGCTCCATCACATTCTGAGACTTGGGAGCATTTTTGATGGCTTTGGTTTTCGAGTCCGTGGGCCTGATGCTGTCAGCAGCAATTTTCCTTTCCAGGAATTCGACTTCTGGTGTCATGAAGACGCACTTCGAACGTTTCAGTCTGAGTCCCGCTTCGTCCAGACGATGTAGAACCTCTTCCAGGTTGTTCAGATGTTCGGCGGCGTCATGACCTGTGACCAGGATGTCATATTGGAACACGACAGTTCTAGGGATGGATTTCAATAGACTCTCCATGTTCCTCTGAAATATGGCTGCAGCTGAGTGAATTCCGAAAGGACACCTGTTGTAGATAAACAGTCCTTTGTGAGTGTTGATTCACGTAAGTTTCTTCGACGTCTCGGCCAGCTCCTGTGTCATGTAGGCCAACGTCAGATCCAGTTTAGTGAATGACTTCCCCCCGGCTAGCGTTGCAACCAGGTCATCAGCCTTCGGTAATGAGTATTGATCCTGTTTTGAAACTCAGTTGATCGTAATCTTCTATTCTCCACAAATCCTGACAGTGCCATCACTCTTCAACACAGGAACAATGGGGCTGGCCCATTCCTTAAATTCAACCGGTGATATGACCCCTTCACGCTGGAGTCTGTCCAGTTCGATTTCGACCTTCTCCCTCAACTTGTATGGAACCACCAGAGCTTTATGATGGACGGGTCTTGCATCTGAGTCCATGTGCATCTGCACCTTGGCTCCCGTGAAATTGTCGATGCCTGGTTCAAACAGCGAGGGGAACTTACTCAGCACTTGACCACATGGAGTATCATCCTCCGACGACAACGCTTTGATATTGTTCCAATTCCATTTGATTTTTTCTTGCCAATTCCTGCCGAACAGCGTTGGACCATTGCCTGGAACAATCCATAATGGTAAATCATGAACCGCACCGTCATACGACATCTTGACTACTGCACTGCCAATCACCGTTATGAGTTCTTTAGTGGATGTACGCAATTTGGCATTAACTGGACTCAGCTTAGGTCTCACAGCCTTAGTGTCCCATCGCTTGTCGAATGTCCTCTGGCTCATTATTGATTGACTCGCACCCATGTCCAATTCCATCGGGACCGGCACACCGTTAAGTTTCACATTAATCATTATCGGTTGGCTCTTTGTTAGGAACGAATACAATCCTTACACTTCCTCCTCTGGTATCCCAGATTGCATATTCGGATCCGCGCTATACTGGTCATCATCCTACACATGGTGTGTCACAGCACACTTGCTCAGTTGTGGACACATGTGCTGGAGATGCCCCAGTCTCGAACAGCCTTTACAAATGTACTGTTTAAACAGACACTGATGAGGCCGATGATTGCCCCCACAATGCCAACACGGTGAAATTGGATTAATTCCCGTTGGCGGTCTTTGGGCAACCACAGGTTTTGCATACCCAGTCGTGTAGTCCCTGCCATATGCAGCTCTGCCAAATGACGATACAATCTTGTTTACAGTACTTGCCGAGTTCTGATTTTTCAATGATATCTGCTTTAAGTTTTTGTCCGTCGTCATGCATGCCTGGGCAATCGTGGTGGCCTTGCTCAAATCCAGCGTCTCCGCCACCAGTAGCTTACGCAGGATCACCTCATGGTTGATGTCAATTACAAAGAAGTCCCGCAGCATGTCTCGCAATGCATTTTTGAACTTACACGGTCCAGCCAGACGTCTTAGGTCGGCAACGAATTCCGACACATCCTGGCCCTCAGAACGAACATGCTTGTAGAATCGATATCGTGAGATGATGATACCTTCTTCTGGTTTGAGCTGGTCACGTACCATAGAAACATAGAAACATAGAAAATAGGTGCAGGTGTAGGCTATTCGGCCCTTCGAGCCTGCACCACCATTCAATAAGGTCATGGCTGATCATTCCCTCAGTACCCCTTTCCTGCTTTCTCTCCATACCCCCTGATCCCCTTGGCCATAAAGGCCATATCTAACTCCCTCTTGAATATATCCAATGAACTGGCATTAACAACTCTCTACGGCAGGGAATTCCACAGGTTAACAACTCTCTGAGTGAAGAAGTTTTTCCTCATCTCAGTCCTAAATGGCCTACCCCTTATCCTAAGACTGGTTCTGGACTTCCCCAACATCGGGAACATTCTACCCGCATCTAACCTGTCCCGTCCCATCAGAATCTTGTATGTTTCTATGAGATCCCCTCTAATCCTTCTAAACTCCAATGTATAAAGGCCCAGTTGATCCAGTCTCTTCTCATATGTCAGTCCAGCCATCCCGGGAATCAGTCTGGTGAACCTTCGCTGCATTTTCTCAATAGCAAGAACATCCTTCCTCAGATTAGGAGACCAAAACTGAACACAGTATTCCAGGTGAGGCCTCATTAAGGCCCTGTACAACTACAATAAGACCTCCCTGCTCTTATACTCAAATTCTCTAGCTATGAAGGCCAACATACCATTTGCCTTCTTCACCACCTGCTGTACGTATATGCCAACTTTCAATGACTGATGAACCATGACACCCAGGTCTCGCTGCAACTCCCCTTTTCCTAATCTGCTGCCAGATAATATTCTGTCTTCACGTTTTTGCCCCCAAAGTGGATAACCTCACATTTATCCACATTATACTGCATCTGCCATGCATTTGCCCACTCACCTAACCTGTCCAAGTCACCCTGCAGCCTCTTAGCATCCCCCTCACAGCTCACACCGCCACCCAGTTTAGTGTCATCTGCAAACTTGGAGATAGTACACTCAATTCCTTCATCTAAATCATTGATGTATATTGTAAAGAGCTGGGGTCCCTGCACTGAGCCCTGCGGCACTCCACTAGTCACTGCCTGCCATTCTGAAAAGGACTCGTTTATCCCGACTCTCTGCTTCCTGTCTGCCAACCAGTTCTCTATCCATGTCAGTATATTAACCCCAATACCATGTGCTTTGATTTTGCACACCAATCTCTTGTGTGGGACCTTGTCAAAAGCCTGTTGAAAGTCCAAATGCACCACATCCACTGGCTCTCCCTTGTCCACTCTACTAGTTACATCCTCAAAAAATTCTAGAAGATTTGTCAAGCATGATTTCCCCTTCATAAATCCATGCTAATTTGGACCGATCCTGTCACTGCTTTTCAAATGCGCTGGTATTTCATCCTTAATAATTGATTCCAACATTTTCCCCACTATTGATGTCAGGCTATAATTACCCGCTTTCTCTCTCCCTCCCTTTTTAAAAAGTGGTGTTACATTAGCTACCCTCCAGTCCATAGGAACTGATCCAGAGTCGATAGACTGTTGGAAAATGATCACCACTATTTCTAGGGCCACTTCCTTAAGTACTCTGGGATGCAGACTATCAGGCCCAGGGGATTTATCGGCCTTCAATCCCATCAATTTCCCTAACACAATTTCCCACCTAATAAGGATACCAGAGCACATAATTCCTCATAGTCCTTCTCCGTTGGACTTGCAGGCGAGAGAAGATTCTTTATGAGTCCATAGATTTTCAGAGCACAAACCGTGAGGAAGACTGCCCTGCACCTAACTGCATCAGTGGGTTCCTCCATTTTGTTGGCCACGAAGTACTGGTCCAGGCGAGCTACAAAATCTGCCCAGTCCTCTCCCTTCACGAATCTCTCTAGAATTCCAATTATGCTCATTTTTGCATGCAAAGGTTCTTAAGTTACCTCGTCGCCAAATGTTATGTATGTAATAATTCGATAGACTGAATACTGTAAACTAACACCGGTACAAACCTGGCTCTGCTTTATTAAGGCCCAAAGTGATTACATTACATGATGGATTGCCTTTTATACCTGGGTCACACACACGTATCCTGCTGAGGTGTGTAAGAGAAGTGCTCGGAGAGCCTTCCCCGATATGACTACTGTCAAGTCTTGAATAGCTTTTATGGAGAATTTAGAATTCTTTTTGATTATGCCTCTGTGAAGCGATTTGGGGTGGTTTTCTATGCTGAAGGCACTGTATAAATGTAAGTGATTGTTAATATGCTACTATGTAGCACAAGAGGCTAGAGTCAAGGGAACAGAAGGTTCTGGGGGGACAGAAGGATTGGTGGAGATTGCAGAGTAGGGAGGGGTGAAGCCATGAAGGAGCAAAAGTGGGTCAGTAATGATAGGGGTGATAGAACTTGGTGGTCAATTTTAACTCACCCTGCTTGTCAGAAATGAAGCGAGTGAGCAATTAAAATTGAGCAACTCCATGTCCCGCTTTGATCCCACAGATCTCCAATTTTATGGCGGCTCTTAATCAGAAGCCACGTGCATAAATGCTAAGATTCTATGTCATCAATAGGATCCCTCTTGCATTTTAACTGGGGTCTGAGCAGATCCGTAGATGGTGGGAAGGAAGATGTCCTTCGTGTTGTAGGAGGTAGGCACCTTTAGAATATACCAGAATACTAGGCATTAGGCACCTGCTAGATATATCAAAACTCACATAAGCTTAAAATGGACACACACATAAAATGGCTGCCCAGGCATGATGGGAAATCAGGTAGTCAAGCTGTGAACTGTTGAATGTTCAATGACCAAGCAATAACCCTGTGAGGCCCACTGTAGGAATGCCTGGGATGCGGGAAGACAGAGATAAGAAGGAAACCATCTCCTGTGAACAAGGTCATAAACCAATTAATTCCCCAGGAAGAAAGATAAGAGGGAAACCATCTCCTGTAAACAAGGTTATAAACCAATTATTTCTCCCAGATGAAAGAACTAGGGAGAGAACCTATAAAGTCATCGATCAGCCCAAGCTGACAATAACCGAACATATGGTTCCCTGGATACTAGGGGAATTCTATTGGGTTAAAAGAACCTATATGTAATCTATAATCATTGTGATTGGCTTGTGTCCAGCCGTGATGGGCTGTGTAGCTGTAGTAAACTGTTTTGTAACTGTTGTGAAACATATAAAGGTGCATGTAACCCTTTGTTCTGTGGAGAGAAACCTGGATACGGTCCTGAGTTTTTCCTCCCCGCTGAGCGTAATAAAAGCTGCATCAGCATTGGAACCGACTCTGAGTGTTGAGTGATTCTTCTAAGAAAACACTAACGCTAACACTCCGGTTAAATGAAAAACGTTCCATTATGTGGCCAGAAGGAGAGGTTCTCCTCCAGGCCCCACAAGAAAGTTGCACTTCTCTTGCCCAGACTACCCCACTTTCCTTCCTGCGAGACCTGCTGAAACTCCCTCCCCGCCGCATACCTCCAAGACACCATCTTCCGCTGCCGGCAGCCACTCTGCACTCTCTTCCTACCAGAGCAAGAAAGAAGCAGACCAGTGGTATTTAAATGAGGCCTATTTAAAATACCCTAGGTCTGAAACTTAGGCTAGCAAGTACGTTTTGCAATCGACCTCCCTCCTGCCAGCCCGAAACAGGCTGGGGGTTAAAATCAGTCTCTTGGTGTGGGATAGGATAGTGGCAGCATAGATTTGGGTGAGCTGAGGTTTATAAAAAGTGCAGATCAGAGGCCAGCCAGCACAGCATTGAAGTATTCAAGTCTGGAGGTGGCCAACAACAACAACGTGCATTTATATAATGCCTTTAATGTAGTAAAACATCCCAAGGTGCTTCACAGGACACCAAGTCACATAAGGAGATATTAGGGCAGATGACCAAAAGCTTGGTCAAAGAGGTAGGTTTTAAGAAGCGTCTTAAAGAAAGAAAGAGAGAGATAAAGACAGAGAGGTTTAGGTAGGGAATTCCAGAGCTTAGGGCCTTGGCAGCTGAAGGCACATCCACCAATAGTGCAGTGATTAAAATTGGGGATGCTCAAAAGGCCAGAATTGGCGGGGCACAGAAATATCGGTGGGGCGGGGGCGGGGGCGGGGTGTTGTAGAGCTGGAGGAGATTGCAGAGATAGGGAGGGGTGAGGCCATGGAGTGATTTGAAAAGGATGAGAATTTTAAAGCCGAGGCGTTGCTTAAACAGAAACCAATGTAAGTCAGCGAGCACAGGGGAGGGATATGGCTGAGCAGGACATGGTGCTAGTTAGGACATGGGCATCAGAGTTTTGGTTGACCTCATGTTTATGGAGACTGGCCAGGAGTGCATTAGAATAGTCAAGTCTGGCAGTAATAAAGCCATGGGATGAGAGTTTAAGCAGCAGAGGCAAGGGCAGAGTCAAGTGATGTTATGGCTGTGGAAATACTTGGACTTAGTGATGGCACAGATGTGTGCTCGGAAGCTCAACTCAGAGTCAAATATGACACCAAGGTTGCAAACAATTTGGTCTTCCCAATATTTAGTTGGAGGAAATTTCTACTCATCCACATGTATCATCAGCGTACATGTGGAAACTGATGCTGTGTTTTCAAAATGTCGGCAAAGATCCAACATGTACATGCAAAATCAAAAGGGGCCAAGGATAGATCCTTGGGGGACAGCAGAAGTAATGGTGCGGGAGTGGGAAGAGAAGCCATTACAGGTGATTCTCTGACTATGACTGGATAGATAAGAATGGAACCAGGCAAGTGCAGTCCCACCCAGCTGGACAACGGTGGAGAAGTGTTGAAGGAGAACGATGTGGTTAAAGGTGTCAAACGCTGCAGACAGGTCAAGAAGGACAAAGAGGGATAGTTTACCTTTGTCACAGTCACATAGGATATAATTAGTGACTTTGGCAAAAGCCATTTCAGTACAGTGGCAGGGGAGGAAAAAAGAGTGGAGGGATTCAAACATGGAGTTCTGGGGAAAATGGGCATGGATTTAGGAGGCAACGGCATGTTCAAAGACTTTGGAGAGGAAAGGGTGGTTGGAGATGGGACGGTAGTTTGCAAGGGTTGATTTTTTTGAGGAGATGGTGATATGGCAGATTTGAAGGAGAGGTGGAAGTATCTGAGGAGAGAACCATTAACAATATTAGCTAACATGGGAGCCAGGAAGGGAAGTTGGGTGATCAGCAGCTAAGAGGGAACAGGAGATGGGTCTCATAGACAAGATCAGCTCAAGAGAGGCCATAAGAATATAAGAAATAGGAGCAGGAGTAGGCCATATGGCCCCTTGAGCCTGCTCCGCCATTCATGGCTGATCCGATCATGAACTCAGGTCTACTTCCCTGCCCGCTCTCCACAACCCCTTATTCCATTATTGTTTAAGAAACTGTTTATTTTTGTCTTAAACTTATTCAATGTCCCAGCTTCCACAGCTCTCTGAGGCAGCGAATTCCACAGATCCACCAACCCTCTGAGAGAAGAAATTCCTCCTCATCTCAGTTTTAAATGGGTGGCCCCTTATTCTAAGATCATGCCCTCTAGTTCTGGTCTCCCCTATCAGTGGAAACATCCTCTTTGCCTCCACCTTGTCAAGACCCCCTCATAATCTTATATGTTTCGATAAGATCACCTCTCATTGTTTTGAATTCCAATGAGTAGAGGCCCAACCTTTCCTCATAAGTCAACCCCCTCATCTCCGGACTCAACCTAGTGAACCTTCTCTGAACTGCCTCCAAAGCAAGTATATCCTTTCGTAAATATGGAAACCAAAACTGCACGCAGTATTCCAGGTGTGGCCTCACCAATACCCTGTACAACTGTAGCAAGACTTCCCTGTTTTTATACTCCATCCCCTTTGCAATAAAGGCTAAGATTCAATTGGCCTTCCTGATCACTTGCTGTACCTGCATACTAACCTTTTGCGTTTCATGCACAAGTATCCCCAGGTCCCACTGTACTGCAGCACTTTGCAATCTTTCTCCATTTAAATAATAACTTGCTCTTTGATTTTTTTCTGCCAAAGTACATGATCTCACACTTTCCAACATTATACTCCATCTGCCAAATTTTTGCCCACTCACTTAGCCTGTCTATGTCCTTTTGCAGATTTTTTTGTGTCCTCCTCACACATTGCTTTTCCTCCCATCTTTGTATCGTCTACACTTGACTACGTTACACTCAGACCCTTCTTCCAAGTTGTTAATACAGATTGTAAATAGTTGGGGTCTCAGCACTGATCTCTGCGGCACCCCACTGGTTACTGATTGCCAACCTGAGAATGAACCTTTTATCCCGACTCTTTGTTTTCTGTTCCCTATCTTCCCTCTCTTTATTATTTTTTTAGTCATTCTTTGCTGGCTTTTAAAAGTTTCCCAATCATCTGGTGTCCCACTAATCTTGGCCACTTTGTATGCCCTTGTTTTCAATTTGATACATCCCTTATTTCCTTAGTTAGCCATGAGGGGAGATAGGAGAGAAACTGGAGAAAGATGCAAATTCAGGGCTAGGGCAGGGGGGATCTTTAGAGGAATTTTGGCATGGTGGGTTAGGGGAAAGGAGAGAAGCAGCATAGGCAGCTGAACGGATGGTCTTGATTTTTGTAGCAAAGAAGTCCATGAGCTCCTTGCACTTGTTGTTGGTAATGAGGGTGGAGATGGCAGGGGAGGGTGGTTTAAGAAGACAGTTTGCGACAGAATTAAGAAGCCAGTGGTTATCTTTGCATTCCTCAATGATCTGCTTTAACCAACTATCGCCAGATTTGGCTGGAAAACATAGAAACATAGAAACATAGAAAATAGGTGCAGGAGCAGGCCATTCAGCCCTTCTAGCCTGCACCGCCATTCAATGAGTTCATGGCTGAACATGAAACTTCAGTACCCCCTTCCTGCTTTCTCGCCATAACCCTTGATCCCCCGAGTAGTAAGGACTTCATCTAACTCCCTTTTGAATATATTTAGTGAATTGGCCTCAACTACTTTCTGTGGTAGAGAATTCCACAGGTTCACCACTCTCTGGGTGAAGAAGTTTCTCCTCATCTCGGTCCTAAATGGCTTACCCCTTATCCTCAGACTGTGACCCCTGGTTCTGGACTTCCCCAACATTGGGAACATTCTTTCTGCATCTAACCTGTCTAAACCCGTCAGAATTTTAAACGTTTCTATGAGGTCCCCTCTCATTCTTCTGAACTCCAGTGAATACAAGCCCAATTGATCCAATCTTTCTTGATAGGTCAGTCCCGCCATCCCGGGAATCAGTCTGGTGAACCTTCGCTGCACTCCCTCAATAGCAAGAATGTCCTTCCTCAAGTTAGGAGACCAAAACTGTACACAATACTCCAGGTGTGGCCTCACCAAGGCCCTGTACAACTGTAGCAACACCTCCCTGCCCCTGTATTCAAATCCCCTCGCTATGAAGGCCAACATGCCATTTGCTTTCTTAACCGCCTGCTGTACCTGCATGCCAACCTTCAATGACTGATGTACCATGACACCCAGGTCTCGTTGCACCTTCCCTTTTCCTAATCTGTCACCATTCAGATAATAGTCTGTCTCTCTGTTTTTACCACCAAAGTGGATAACCTCACATTTATCCACATTATACTTCATCTGCCATGCATTTGCCCACTCACCTAACCTATCCAAGTCACTCTGCAGCCTAATAGCATCCTCCTCGCAGCTCACACTGCCACCCAACTTAGTATCATCCGCAAATTTGGAGATACTGCATTTAATCCCCTCGTCTAAATCATTAATGTACAATGTAAACAGCTGGGGCCCCAGCACAGAACCTTGCGGCACCCCACTAGTCACTGCCTGCCATTCTGAAAAGTACCCGTTTACTCCTACTCTTTGCTTCCTGTCTGACAACCAGTTCTCAATCCACGTCAGCACACTACCCCCAATCCCATGTGCTTTAACTTTGCACATTAATCTCTTGTGTGGGACCTTGTCGAAAGCCTTCTGAAAGTCCAAATATACCACATCAACTGGTTCTCCTTTGTCCACTTTACTGGAAACATCCTCAAAAAATTCCAGAAGATTTGTCAAGCATGATTTCCCTTTCATAAATCCATGCTGACTTGGACCTATCATGTCACCATTTTCCAGATGCACTGCTATGACATCCTTAATAATTGATTCCATCATTTTACCCACTACTGAGGTCAGGCTGACCGGTCTATAATTCCCTGTTTTCTCTCTCCCTCCTTTTTTAAAAAGTGGGGTTACATTGGCTACCCTCCACTCCATAGGAACTGATCCAGAGTCAATGGAATGTTGGAAAATGACTGTCAATGCATCCGCTATTTCCAAGGCCACCTCCTTAAGTACTCTAGGATGCAGGCCATCAGGCCCTGGGGATTTATCTGCCTTCAATCCCATCAATTTCCCCAACACAATTTCCCGACTAATAAAGATTTCCCTCAGTTCCTCTTCCTTACTAGACCCTCTGACCCCTTTTATATCCGGAAGGTTGTTTGTATCCTCCTTAGTGAATACCGAACCAAAGTACTTGTTCAATTGATCCGCCATTTCTTTGTTCCCCGTTATGACTTCCCCTGATTCTGACTGCAGGGGACCTACGTTTGTCTTCACCAACCTTTTTCTCTTTACATACCTATAGAAACTTTTGCAATCCGCCTTAATGTTCCCTGCAAGCTTCTTCTCGTACTCCATTTTCCCTGTCCTAATCAAACCCTTTGTCCTCCTCTGCTGAGTTCTAAATTTCTCCCAGTCCCCAGGTTCGCTGCTATTTCTGGCCAATTTGTATGCCACTTCCTTGGCTTTAATACTATCCCTGATTTCCCTAGATAGCCACGGTTGAGCCACCTTCCCCTTTTTATTTTTACGCCAGACAGGAATGTACAATTGTTGTACTTCATCCATGCGGTCTCTAAATGTCTGCCATTGCCCATCCACAGTCAACCCCCTAAGTATCATTCGCCAATCTATCCTAGCCAATTCACGCCTCATACCTTCAAAGTTACCCTTCTTTAAGTTCTGGACCATGGTCTCTGAAATTACTGTTTCATTCTCCATCCTAATGCAGAATTCCACCATATTATGGTCACTCTTCCCCAAGGGGCCTCACACAATGAGATTGCTAATTAATCCTCTCTCATTACACAACACCCAGTCTAAGATGGCCTCCCCCCTAGTTGGTTCCTCAACATATTGGTCTAGAAAACCATCCCTTATGCACTCCAGGAAATCCTCCTCCACCGTATTGCTTCCAGTTTGGCTAGCCCAATCTATGTGCATATTAAAGTCACCCATTATAACTGCTACACCTTTATTGCATGCACCCCTAATTTCCTGTTTGATGCTCTCCCCAACATCCCTATTACTGTTTGGAGGTCTGTACACAACTCCTACTAACGTTTTTTGCCCTTTGGTGTTCTGCAGCTCTACCCATATAGATTCCACATCATCCAAGCTAATGTCTTTCCTAACTATTGCATTAATCTCCTCTTTAACCAGCAATGCTACCCCACCTCCTTTTCCTTTTATTCTATCCTTCCTGAATGTTGAATACCCCTGAATGTTGAGTTCCCAGCCCTGATCATCCTGGAGCCACGTCTCCGTAATCCCAATCACATCATATTTGTTAACATCTATTTGCACAATTAATTCATCCACCTTATTGCGGATACTCCTTGCATTAAGACACAAAGCCTTCAGGCTTGTTTTATTAACACCCTTTGTCCTTTTAGAATTTTGCTGTACAGTGGCCCTTTTTGTTCTTTGCCTTGGGTTTCTCTGCCCTACACTTTTCCTCATCTCCTTTCTGTCTTTTGCTTTTGGCTCCTTTTTGTTTCCCTCTGTCTCCCTGCATTGGTTCCCATCCCCCTGCCATATTAGTTTAAATCCTCCCCAACAGCACTAGCAAACACTCCCCCTAGGACATTGGTTCCAGTCCTGCCCAGGTGCAGACCGTCCGGTTTGTACTGGTCCCACCTCCCCCAGAACCGGTCCCAATGCCCCAGGAATTTGAATCCCTCCCTGCTGCACCACTGCTCAAGCCACGTATTCATCTGCGCTATCCTGCGATTCCTACTCTGACTATCACGTGGCACTGGTAGCAATCCCGAGATTACTACTTTTGAGGTCCTACTTTTTAATTTAGCTCCTAGCTCCTTAAATTCGTTTCGTAGGACCTCGTCCCTTTTTTTGCCTATGTCGTTGGTACCAATGTGCACCACGACAACTGGCTGTTCTCCCTCCCATTTCAGAATGTCCTGCACCCGCTCCGAGACATCCTTGACCCTTGCACCAGGGAGGCAACATACCATCCTGGAGTCTCGGTTGCGGCCGCAGAAACGCCTATCTATTCCCCTCACAATTGAATCCCCTATCACTATCGCTCTCCCACTCTTTTTCTTGCCCTCCTGTGCAGCAGAGCCAGCCACGGTGCCATGAACTTGGCTGCTGCTGCCCTCCCCTGATGAGTCATTCCCCTCAACAGTACCCAAAGCGGTGTATCTGTTTTGCAGGGGGATGACCGCAGGGGACCCCTGCACTACCTTCCTTGCTCTACTCTTCCTGCTGGTCTTCCATTCCCTATCTGGCTGTGGACCCTTTCCCTGCGGTAAGACCAACTCACTACACGTGATACTCACGTCATTCTCAGCATCGTCAGGTCCTGCGTTCCATCACTAAACTGCTCACTGTTCAAAGACTATTTAAGGAGATATTTCATTACTCTCAATAAAAATATATTCCATTGAGAAAGAAAGACCATCCATGGCTAACTAAGGAAATAGGGGATGGTTATCCCTTCTCTTACAGTCAAATTGAAAACAAAGACACACAAAGTGGCCAAATGATTGGGAAACTTTTAAAAGGCAGCAAAGAACGACTAAAAAAATAATAAAGAGAGGGAAGATAGATTATTAAAGCAAACTAGCACGAAATATAAAAACAGGTAGTAATAATTTCTACAGGTACATAAAAAGGAAAAGAGTGGCTAAAGTAAATGTTGATCCCTTAGAGGATGAAACTGGGAATTAATAATGAGGAATAGGGAAATGGCAGAGACTTTGAACAAATATTTTGTATCAGTCTTCACAGTAGAAGGCACTAAAAACATCCCAATAGTGGATAATCAAGAGGCTACAGGTAGGGAGGAACTCGGGAGTAGTACTCGGTAAAATAATGGGACTAAAGGCAGACAAGTCCCCTGGACATGATGGTTTCCATCCTAGGGTCTTAAAAGAAGTGGCTATAGAGATAGTGGATGCATTGGTTGTAATCTGCCAAAATGTCCTGGATTCTGGGGAGGTCCAAGCGGATTGGAAAACCGCAAATGTAATGCCCCTATTTAAAAAAGGAGGCAGACAGAAAGCAGGAAACTATAGACCAGTTAGCCTAACATCTGTCATTGGGAAAATGCTGGAGTCCATTCATCATCATAGGCAGTCCCTCGGAATCGAGGAAGACTTGCTTCCACTTTAAAAATGAGTCCTTAGGTGGTTGAACAGTCCGATACGAGAATCACAGTCCCTGTCACAGGTGGGACAGATAGTCATTGAGGGAAAGTGTTTTATATGCAGACTATAGATATACTCTCTGTGTAGTCACTGTATAGTTATATAAGATGGAGACTTAGTACATCAGGTAACATCAATAAGGTTTACACTGTGAATATACTATGCTGGCACCATTAGAGGGTGCAACTGGTGGAGACCGGGGTTTCCTGCCCCTGTGGCAGAGGCTGTCCACCAGAGGGCACTGTGGTGAGAGACCTGAGGGTCAGCTGCACAGGTGTGCAGGGCCCAGTATAAAAGGCTGCCCACCATGCTTGTGCCTCACTCTGGAGTTACAAATAAAGGACCAAGGTCACTACAGTTTTACAACACATTGCCTCATGGAGTCATTCATAAGTGCATTACACACATAACAACTGGCGACGAGAATACGGACTTTCACGCGATTATGGCTACATTTGGCACACTAAAAGACTTCATAGAGGGTGATGATTGGGATGCCAGGAAAGGCTTAAGCAATATTTCGTGGCAAACGACCTGGCAGGGAAGACGGACACATTGGCGGAGAAGCGTACGGCTATATTGCTGACCAGTTGTGGGCCTGAGATCTTGGGACTGCCTCATTGGGACTGACTGGCACCCACGAAGGCCAAAGATAAGACATATGATGAACTGACTGAACAAATTTGCGACCAAATAAAACCAAAACAGAGCATCCTCACAGCCAGGCACAGATTCTACACTCACCACAGACCTGAGGGCCAGGAGATTGCAAAATATGCTGCTGACGTCAAGCGACTTGTGGCACCGTGTGATTTTGACACGCACCTCAACGAAGCATTGTGAGACATCTTCGATATGGGAATTGGCCACGAGGGTCTCCTTCACAAGCTATTATCTGCTGACACCACAGTCAACCTGCAGAAGGCCATCAGCATCAGTCAGGCATTCATGACCTCGACCTGCAGCACCAAGCAAATTATTCATCCTGTGAACTCAAACCCGGCAAGTACTGTACACAGAATGGTGCCTTTCACAGGCAAGACTGTAGAAACGTGGCTCTGCCCAGGGCAGAGAGCACAGACCTCAGGGTTCCAGAACTCAGATTCGCCTAGGGGTGCTAATCGAGTAGCACCATGCTGGCATTGCGGAGGAAACCACTGTCAGTTTGCTGAGTACGTATCCAAAGCCTCTAACATGAAGGGCCATCTCCAGCGTATGTGTAAAACAAATACGACTCAATGCCTAGCAGAGGAGTCGGTAGATGACTTTGAATCCAGCGGGGATTTGGCCAGAGAGGCAGCTCAATCCCAAGAAGTAGTGTATGGAGTGTTTAGCTGCACCACTGATTGTCCTCCAGTGAAGATGGAAGTCGAGATGAACGACGTTCCAGTCTTCATGGAAGTGGACACGGGAGCGATCCAGTCAGTGATGAGCCAGGATGCCTTTGAGAGGCTATGGAACGAAAAGCGATCCGAGCTGGTTCCAGTACAGGAAAAGTTGCGCAACACACCAAGGAGCTGATCCCAGTCCTTGGTAGTGCGGATGTAAGTGTAATCTATAAGGCGTGGTGCACAAGTTACCTCTGTGGATTGTTGCAGGTGATGGTCCAACACTACTCGGAAGAAGGTGGATGGGGAAGATCCAGTGGAAATGGGAAGACTCTTCACTCCAGCAATCGATGTCCCCCATGCTCAGAGGTAGAGCAAAATCTCACCATCGTTTGGGCCAGGCACCAGAGAAAAGACCAGCGCAGCACCTGAGGCTCAGACCGTCCATCACGACTGCACGGCAATGATCCGATCGGAACGACCTAAAACTACCTTCAGGCTCCAGTGGCAGGACTCCTGGGGAGGAAGATCGAATTCACAGGCACTCTTCCAGCTTTTGTGGCAGAATCGCGGATGTTATACATGTGGATTTGTATTTACTCTGTATAGCCACCAGAGGGCTCATTCCCCGGAGTCCCAAGGGATTCCATAATCCCTTGGGAGCACAGGTATTTAAGAAGGCTTCACAGGTTGGAGAGGCACTCTGGAGACCTGCAATAAAAGACCAAGGTCACACTTTACTTTAAGCTCGCAGTGTTCAGTCTGACTCGTTCTCTATACACAACAACTGGTGACGAGATACAGATAGTGAACCAAAAGATGCAGAGAACGGTGGGCATCCTGGAGAAATTTTCGGAGGGAGATGATTGGGAAACTTTTGTGGAGCGACTCGACCAATACTTTGTGGCCAACGAGCTAGATGGAGAAGAGAGCACTGCCAAATGTAGAGTGATCCTCCTCACCGTTTGTGGGGCACCAACGTATGGCCGCATGAAGAATCTGTTCACTCCAGCGAAACCCACGGAGAAATCATACGACGATTTGTGCACACTGGTCCGAGAGCATTTGAACCCGAAGGAAAGCATTCTGATGGTGAGGTACCAGTTCCACACCTACAAAAGGTCTGAAGGCCAGGAAGTGGCGAGTTATGTCGCCGAGCTAAGACGCCTTGCAGGACATTGCGAATTTGAAGGACATTTGGAGCACATGCTCAGAGACTTTTTCGTACTTGGCATTGGCCACGAAACCATACTTCGCAAGCTTTTCACTGTAGAGACCCCAACCTTGAGTGAGGCCATAGCAATAGACCAGACGTTCATTGCCACCAGTGACAATACGAAGCAAATCTCTCAGCACACAAGTGCTGCTACAAGTACTGTGAACAAAGTGATGTCATTTTTGAATCGTAACATACAGGGCAGGTCACACATACCTGCAGCTACACGTCCGCAGATGGCTCAGAGTCCACCATCAAGGGAATGCAAGTCCATTAACACCTTGTTGGCGCGGTGGGAATGATCATCGTTTCCATTCATGCCAATTCAAAGAGTACGTTTGCAAGGGCTGTGGAACAATGGGACACCTCCAACGAGTGTGCAGGCGAGCTGCAAAGTCTGTTAAACTGGCAACCCACCACGCTGCAGAGAAGGACAGATCCATGGAGGATCACGACGAACCAGAGCCTCAGATAGAGGAGGCAGAGGTACATGGGGTGCATGCATTCACCACGAATTGTCCCCCGATAATACTGAATGTTGAACTAAATGGACTCCCAGTGTCAATGGAGCTGGACACGGGCGCGAGCCAGTCCATCACAGGCAAAAAGACTTTCGAAAGGTTGTGGTGCAACAAGGCCTCAAGGCCAGTCTTAACTCCAGTTCGCATGAGACTAAGAACCTAAACTAAAGAACTGATTCCTGTAATCGGCAGTACTACCGTAAAGGTCTCCTACGATGGAGCGGTGCACAAGCTACCACTCTGAGTGGTACCGGGCGATGGTGCCACGCTGCTCGGCAGGAGCTGGCTGCGAAAGATACACTGGAACTGGGAGGACGTCCGAGCGCTATCGCCCGCTGACGACACTTTGTGTGCCCAGGTCTTAAACAAATTTCCTTCGCTGTTCGAACCAGGCATCAGGAAATTCCAAGGAGCAAAAGTGCAGATCCACCTAATTCCGGGGGCGCGACCCATCCATCACAAGGTGAGAGCAATACCGTACATGATTTGAGAAAGGGTAGAGATAGAGCTAGACCGGCTGCAAAGAGAGGGCATCATTTCACCGATCGAGTTCAGCGAGTGCGCCAGTCCTATTGTCCCAGTTCTCAAGGGAGACGGCACCGTCAGAATCTGTGGCGATTACAAAATAACTATCAATCATTTCTCCCTGCAGGACCAATACCCACTACCAAAAGCCGACGACCTCTTTGCAACGCTGGCGGGAGGAAAGACGTTCACGAAGCTGGATCTGACTTCAGCCTACATGACGCAGGAACTGGAAGAATCATCAAAAGCCCTCACCTGCATCAACACGCACAAAGGTCTTTTTGTTTATAACAAATGCCCGTTTGGAATCTGATCAGCGGCAGCGATATTCCAGAGAAACATGGAAAGTTTACTGAAGTCAGTCCCTCACACCGTGGTCTTCCAGGACGACATCTTGGTCACAGGTCGGAACACAGTCGAGCATCTGCAGAACCTGGAGGAGGTTCTTGGTCGACTCAGCCGCGTGGGGCTCAGGTTAAAATGCTTGAAGTGCATTTTCCTGGTGCCTGAAATGGAGTTCCTGGGAAGGAGGACTGCGGCGGACGGCATCAAGCCCACCAACACAAAGACAGAGGCCATCGAGAACACACCGAGGCCAAAGAACGTGATGGAGCTGTGGTCATTTCTGGGACTCTTGAACTACTTTGGTAACTTCTTACCGGGTCTCAGCACCCTGCTCGAACCACTAAATGTCTTACTACGAAAAGGGGGCGAATGGGTTTTGGGCAAAAGCCAAGAAAATGTCATTGTAAAAGCGAAAAAATTGTTATGCTCAAACAAATTGCTTGTGTTGTATGATCCATGTAAGCGTTTGATACTAGCATGTGATGCGTTGTCATATGGCGTCGGGTGTGTATTGCAACAAGCTAATGATTTTGGGAAATTGCAACCGGTTGCTTATGCATCCAGGAGTCTGTCTAAGGCTGAGAGAGCCTACAGCATGATTGAAAAAGAAGCGTTAACGTGTGTCTATGAGGTAAAGAAAATGTATCAATACCTATTTGGGTTAAAATTTGAATTGGAAACTGACCATAAGCCACTTATATCCCTGTTTTCCGAGAGTAAAGGGATAAGTATCAACGCATCAGCCCGCATCCAGAAATGGGTGCTCACGTTGTCCGCATACAACTACACCATCCGCCACAAGTCAGTCACAGAAAACTGCGCTGATGCTCTTAGGTTGCCATTGCCCACCACGGGGGTGGAAATGGCGCAGCCCACAGATCTAGCCATGGCTATGGAAGCATTTGAGTGTGAGCAATCACGCGTCACTACCTGGCAGATCAAAACCTGGACAAGCCAGGATCCCTTATTATCTCTAGTCAAAAGCTGTGTGCTTCACGGGAGCTGGTCCAGTGTCCAAGTGGAAATGCAGGAAGAGATAAAGCCGTTCCAGTGGCGCAAAGATGAAATGTCTATACAGGCAGACTGACTTCTGTGGGGTAATCGTGTAGTGGTTCCCAGGAAGGGCAGAGACACCTTCATCAATGACCTCCACAATACCCACCCAGGCATCATAATGTGAAAGCGATAGCCAGATCCCACGTGTGGTGGCCCAGTATCGATGCGGACAGAGTGCTGCATTCACAGATGTAATACATGCTCGCAGTTAAGCAATGCACCCAGGGAGGCGCCGCTATGTTTATTGTCTTGGCCCTCCAAACCGTGGTCTAGGGTACACGTCGACTATGCAGGCCCGTTCTTGGGTAAAATGTTCCTTGTGATTGTAGACGCGTACTCCAAGTGGATTGAATGTGAGATAATATCGGCTAGCATGTCTGCTGCCACCACTGAAAGCCTGCGGGCCATGTTTGCCACACACGACTTACCCGACGTCCTGGTGAGCGACAACAGGCCATGTTTTACCAGTGCTGAGTTCAAAGAATTCATGACCCGGAACGTGATCAAACATGTCACATCTGCCCCGTTTAAACCAGCGTCCAATGGTCAGGCAGAGAGAGCAGTGCAAACCATCAAGCAAGGCTTGAAGAGGGTAACTGAAGGCTCACTGCAGACTCGCCTAACCTGAGTCCTGCTTAGTTACCACACGAGACCACATTCACTCACTGGGATCCCACCTGCTGAACTGCTCATGAAAAGAGCACTTAAGACAAGGCTCTTGTTAGTTCACCCTGATTTACATGAACAGGTAGAGAGCAGGCGGCTTCAACAAAGTGCATACCATGATAGCGCAAATGTGTCACGCGAGATTGAAATCAACGCTCCTGTATTTGTATTAAATTATGGACAAGGTCCCAAGTGGCTTCCTGGTACTGTCGTGGCCAAAGAGGGGAGCAGGGTGTTTCGGGTCAAACTTTCAAATGGACTCATTCACCGGAAACACTTGGATCAAATCAAACTCAGAATCATGGACTATCCTGAGCAACCCACCTTGGACTCTACCTTTTTTGATCCCCCAACACACACCAGTGGCAACCGGCACCACGGTTGACCACGAAGCAGAATCCATCATCCACAGCAGCCCAGCAGGGCCCAACACACCCGGCAGCCCAGCCAGGTCAGCTGCACAGCAGCCCAGCGAGGGCCCAACAAATGATTCAACAATACCAGCTTTCACATCGAGACGATCAACCAGGGCAAGAAGGGTCCCAGATCGACTCACATTGTAAATAGTTACACTATTGACTTTGGGGGGGAATGTTGTTATATATGTGGACTTGTATTTACTCTGTACATCCACCAGAGGACTCATTCCCTGGAGTCCCAAGGGATTCCATAATCCCTTGGGAGCACAGGTATTTAAGAAGGCTTCACAGGTTGGAGAGGCCCTCTGGAGACCTGCAATAAAAGACCAAGGTCACACTTTACTTTGATCTCACTGTGTTCAGTCTGACTCTTTCTTCATACACAACAGCGGGAGAGAAGGATCAAGGCAGCCGACCTCAAGGACAGAGGCAAGGTGGCGTCCCTGCTGCAGCGAGGTGCAGCGTCGCTGAAAGAAAAAGATGGCTGCGGTCATATCACAAGGTACAACGCTGATGGACCAACATGTGGTGTCTAACAAAGGATTTGATTGGGATAAAGCCAGCAGGGTTCTCTTAAAGGAAACCTGCAACCAAGTGAACTTAAAGAGACATTGTATGCATGGCAATCAATGTAACGAACCAATTAAGATTATGAACAAAATGTTATTGCGAGATGTCGGTACCAGTCCGAATGTAAATAACAAAATGTTGTTGCGAGATGTCGGGAATAGAGTATCCCCAAAAGTAGCAAGCAAGCGAATTCGGGAGGGTAAAGGCGCTGATCCTGATGCCCTGCCCCAGGTGTCCCCACAAGTTAAAGGCCAGTGACCTCAGGAGGGTGAAGGCACTGATCCTGATACAGGCACCCAATGGCACTATTCGCCACGGACCTGGAAACGAAAATGGCACCAATACGTGCAGTCGGTCGCCGTTGCCCACCATCCGGGTGGAGATGGTGCAGCCCCCAGACCCAGTCACTACCTCGGCCATGTCCGGGAGCGAAAGGTCAGAACCAATGAGTTCCCCAAACGGGACTTGGAACAGCCAGGTTCCCAACATCGTTAGAGAGCAGGCAGAAGATTCTAAAGCCCTCAAAGGAGGACAGGGAGACCACACACATCTGTGGCTCTGCCCACCACTAGGCAACGGCAAAGGCCCTGAGTCCTGGCTAGGTGAGCGAACCAAGCCCACCCCGCTAGCAGAGGGAGCAGTGCCGCTATCAGACGACTAGGTCCCCATCCGGTTGCTCTTGAACCTGCATGCTCGCATACCTGTACTGCTACCTCAGTACTTACCATGACTGAATCATGAATGCAATCTACCCAATCCTGTCGCATGGCCGCAAAACGTAATGAATGTAAGTCACTGAACCAAGGTGTCATGATACAAACTGTAACTTCGTTTCTTTCTCCTTGCACTTTGTCTGATCCTGCATGTTAATGTAATGGGCCTGCTGCATGATCTCACTGTGTGGGGGGAACTGGATGTATGTAGCCATGGACACACACATGGATCACGCCCAGAACCCACTGGAACCTCCACTGCATCATCGAACCATCCAAACTGGTAACCACGACCCAACGCTGTGGCAATTGGACTTGGGGGTTAACAGAGAGAGAGCCAAGCCAAAGCACAACCAAGGTGCAAGGGCTATTGGTACTTAAGTCTGGGGAGAGCTAAGCCAGAGCACATAGTGCAAAGGTAATCGGCACTGTTATATATGTAAACTTGTATTTACTCTGTACAGCCACCAGAGGGCTCATCCCCTGGAGTCCCAAGGGAACTCATAATCCCTTGGGAACACAGGTATTTAAGGAGGCTTCACAGGTTGGAGAGGCACTCTGGACACCCGCAATAAAAGACTACGGTCACACTTTACCTTGAGCTCACAGTGTTCAGTCTAACTCTTTCTCCATACACAACAACGAGATACAAGATAGCGAACCCAAAGATGCAGAGAATAGTGGGCATCCTGGAGAAATTCTCGGAGGGAAATGATTGTGAAATTTTTGTGGAACGACTCAACCAACACTTCGTGGCCAACGAGCTAGATGTGGAAGAGAGCACTGCCAAACGAAGGGCGATCTTCCTCACCATCTGTGGGGCACCAACGTATGGCCTCATGAAGAATCTGCTCACTCCAGCGAAATCCACGGTGAAATCGTACGACAATTTGTGCACACTGATCCGAGAGCATTTGAACCCGAGGAAGGCAATCTGATGGCGAGGTATCAGTTCTACACCTACAAAAGGTCTGAAGATCAGGAAGTGGTGAGTTATGTCGCCGAGCTAAGAGCCTTGCAGGATATTGCGAATTTGAAGGACATTTGGAGCACATGCTCAGAGACTTTTTCGTACTTGGCATTGGCCACGAAACCATACTTCGCAAACTTTTCACTGTAGATACCCCAACATGAGTAAGGCCATAACGATAGCCCAGGCATTCATTGCCACCAGTGACAATATGAAGCAAATCTCTCAGCACACAAGTGCTGCTACAAGTACTGTGAACAAAATGATGTTGTTTTTGAATCGTAACGTACACGGCAGTTCACACATGCCTGCAGCTACACATCTGCAGATGTCTCAGAGTCCAACATCAAGGGTGGTGGATGCAAAACCATTAACACCTTGTTGGCGCTGCAGGGATGATCGTCGTTTCCATTTATGCCAATTCAAAGAGTACGTTTGCAAGTGCTGTGGAACAATAGGACACCTCCAACGAGTGTGCAGGCGAGCTGAAAAGCCTGTTAAACCTGCAAATCACCATGTTGCAAAGGAGGACAGATCCATGGAGGATCACTACAAACCAGAATCTCAACTTGAGGAGGCAGAGGTACATGGGGTGCACACATTCACCACGAATTGTCCTCCGATAATGCTGAACTAAATGTTGAACGAAATGGACTCCCGGTGTCAATGGAGCTGGATATGGGTGCATGCCAGTCCACCATGGGCAAAAAGACTTTCGAAAGATTGTGGTGCAACAAGGCCTCAAGGCCAGTCTTAACTCCAGTTCGCACAAAACTAAGAACTTACACGAAAGATCTGATTCCTGTAATCTATGATGGAGCGGTGCACAAGCTACCACTCTGGGTGGTACCGGGCGATGGTACCACACTGCTCGTTAGGAGCTGGCTGGGAAAGATATGCTGGAACTGGGACGACGTCCGAGCACTATCGCCTGCTGACGCCACTTCATGTGCCCAAGTCTTAAACAAATTTCCTTCGCTGTTCGAACCAGGCATCGGGAAATTCCAAGGGGCAAAAGTGCAGATCTACCTAATTCCGGAGGCGCGACCCATCCATCACAAGACGAGAGCAGTACCGTATATAATGAGAGAAAGGGTAGAGATAAGCTAGACCGGCTCCAACAAGAGGGCATCATTTCACCGATAGAGTTGAGCGAATGGGCCAGTCCTATTGTCCCAGTCCTCAAGGGAGACGGCACCGTCAGAATCTGTGGTGATTACAAAGTAACTATCAATCGTTTCTCCCTGCATGACCAATACCCGCTACCAAAAGCTGATGACCTCTTTGCAACGCTGGCGGGAGCAAAGACAGTCACGAAGCTGGATCGTGACGCAGGAACTGGAGGAAGCATTGAAGGCCCTCACCTGCATCAATATGCACAAAGTTCTTTTTTTTTATAACAGATGCCCGTTTGGAATCCGATCAGCAGTGGCGATATTCCAGAGAAACATGGAAAGCTTACTGAAGTCAGTCCCGCACACCGTGGTCTTCCAGGACAACATCTTGGTCACAGTTCGGAACACAGTCGAGCATCTGCAGAACCTGGAGGAGGTTCTTAGTCGACTCAACCGTGTGGGGCTCAGGTTAAAACACTCAAAGTGTTTTCCTGGCGCTTGAATTGGAGTTCCTGGGAAGGAGGACTGTGGCGGACGGCATCAGGCCCACCAATGCGAAGATGGAGGCAAACGAGAATGCAACGAGGCCACAGAACATGACAGATCTGCAGTCATTTCTGGGACTCCTGAACTACTTTGGTAACTTCTTATCGGGTCTCAGCACATTGTTAGAACCACTGCATGTCTTACTACGAAAACGGGATGAATGGGTTTGGGGCAAAAGCCAAGAAAATGCCTTTGTAAAAGCGAGAAAATTGTTATGCTCAAACAAATTGCTTGTGTTGTATAATCCATGTAAGCGTTTGGTACTAGCATGTGATGCGTCATCATATGGCGTCGGGTGTGTATTGCAACAAGCTAATGATTTCGGGAAACTGCAACTGGTTGCTTATGCATCCAAGAGTCTGTCTAAGGCTGATAGAGCCTACAGCATGATTGAGAAAGAAGCGTTAGCTTGTGTCTATGTGGTAAAGAAAATGCATCAATACCTGTTTGAGCTAAAATTCGAATTGGAAACTGACCATAAGCCACATATATCCCTGTTTTCCGAGAGTAAGGGGATAAATACCAACGTATCAGCCCGCATCCAGAGATGGGAGCTCACGTTGTCCGCATACAACTACGCCATCCGCCACAGGCCAGGCACAGAAAACTGCGCTGATACTCTCAGTAGGCTGCCATTGTCCACCATGAGGGTGGAAATGATGCAGCCCGCAGATCTAGCCATGGTTATGAAAGCATTTGAGAGTGAGCAATCACGCGTCACTGCCCAGCAGATCAAAACCCGGTCAAGCTAGGACCCCTTATTATCTCTAGTCAAAAGCTGTGTGCTTCACGGGAGCTGGTCCAGTGTCCCAGTGGAAATGCAGGAAGAGATAAAGCCGTTCCAGCGGCGCAAAGATGAAATGTCTGTACAAGCAGAATGCCTTGGGAGCAATCGAGTAATTGTCCCAAGAAGGGCAGGGACACCTTCATTAATGACCTCCACAGTACTCACCCAGGCATCGTAATGATGAAAGCGATAGCCAGATCCCACGTGTGGTGGCCCGGTATTGATGCGGACTTCGAGTCCTGCGTTCACAGATGTAATACGTGCTCGCAGTTAAGCAATGTACCCAGGGAGGTGCTGCAAAGTTTATGGTCTTGGCCCTCCAAACTGTGGTCTAGGGTACATGTCGACTATGGTTAAATGTTCCTTGTGGTTGTAGACGCGTGCTCCAAGTGGATTGAATGTGAGAAAAAGTCGGCTAGCATGTCCGCTGCCAGTACTGAAAGCCTGCGGGCCATGTTTGCCACTCACGGCTTACCCGATGTCCTGGTGAGCGACAACGGGCCATGTTTTACCAGTGCTGAATTCAAAGAATTCATGACCCGGAACGTGATCAAACATGTCACATCTGCCCTGTTTAAACCAGCGTCCAATGGTCAGGCAGTGAGAGCAGTGCAAACCATCAAGCAAGGCTTGAAGAGGGTAACTGAGGGCTCACTGCAGACTCGGCTATCCCGAGTCCTGCTCAGCTACCGCACGAGACCACACTCACGCACTGGGATCCCACCTGCTGAACTGCTCATGAAAAGAGCACTTAAGACAAGGCTCTCATTAGTTCACCCTGATCTACATGAACAGGTAGAGAGCAGGCGGCTTCAACAAAGTGCATACCATGATAGCGCAAATGTGTCACGCGAGATTGGAATCAATGATCCTGTATTTGTATTAAATTATGGACAAGGTCCCAAGTGGCTTCCCGGCACTGTCGTGGCCAAAGAGGGGAGCAGGTTGTTTCGGGTCAAACTTTCAAATGGACTCATTCACCGGAAACACTTGGACCAAATCAAACTCAGATTCATGGACTATCCTGAGCAACCCACCTTGGACCCTACCTTTTTTGATCCCCCAACATACACACCAGTGGCAACCGGCACCACGGTTGACCACGAAGCAGAATCCATCATCCACAGCAGCCCAGTGGGGCCCAACACACCAGACAGCCCAGCCAGGCCAGCTGCACAGCAGCCCAGCAAGGGCCCAACAAATGATTCAACAACATCAGCTTTCACACCATGATGATCAACCAGGGCAAGAAGGGCCCCAGATCGACTCACATTGTAAATAGTTACACTATTGACTTTGGTCGGTGTTCGTGGGGGCAGTGTTGTTATATATGTAAACTTGTAATTACTCTGTACAGCCACCAGAGGGCTCATCTCCTCGAGTTGCAAGGGATCCCATAATCCCTTGGGTGCACAGGTATTTAAGGAGGCTTTACAGGTTGGAGAAGCACTCTGGAGACCTGCAATAAAAGACTAGTTACACTTTACCTTGAGCTCACAGTGTTCAGTCTGACTCTTTCTCCATGCACAACAGGCACAAAGGACTTGGGGGAGAGTGATGTTATATATGCAGCCTATAGATATACTCTCTGTGTAGTCACTGTATAGTTGCATAAGATGGAGACTTGCTACCTGATGTACTATCAATAAGGTTTACACTGTGTATATACAATGCTGGCACCACTAGAGGATGCAACTGGTGGAGACCAGGGTTTACTGCCCGTGGCAGAGGCTGTCCACGCAAGGGCACTGCGGTGGGTGACCTGAGGGTCACCTGCATAGGTGTGCAGGGCCCAGTATAAAAGGCTGCCCGCTATGCTTGTGCCTCACTCTGGATTTACAAATAAAGAACCAATGTCACTACAATTTGAGTACAACATTGCCTCGTGGAGTCATTCATAACTGCATTACAGACATATCAGAAAGGGTGGGTGGGACAGGTTTGCCGCATGCTCTTTCCGCTGCCTGCGCTTGATTTCTGCATGCTCTCGGCGATGAGACTCGAGGTGCTCAGCGCCCTCATGGATGCACTTCCTCCAATTAGGGCGGTGTTTGGCCAGGGACTCCCAGGTGTCAATGGGGATGTTGCACTTTATCGGGGAGGCTTTGAGGGTGTCCTTGTAATGTTTCCTCTGCTCATCTTTGGCTTGTTTGCCGTGAAGAAGTTCTAAGAAGAGCGCTTGCTTTGGGAGTCTCATGTTTGGCATGCGAACTATGTGGCCTGCCCAGAAGAGGTGATCAAGTGTGGTCAGTGCTTCAATGCTGAGGATGTTGGCCTGGTCGAGGACGCTAGTGTTTGTGCCTCTGTCCTCCCAGGGGATTTGTAGGATCTTGTGGAGACATCTTTAGTGGTATTTCTCCAGTGACTTGAGGTATCTACTGTACATGGTCCATTTTTCTGGGCCATACAGAAGGGCAGGTATTACTACAGCCTTGTAGACCATGAGCTTGGTGGCAGATTTGAGGGCCTGGTCTTCAAACATTCTTTTCCTCAGGCAGCCGAAGACTGCACTGGCGCACTGGAGACAGTGTTGAACGGTGTAGTCAACGTCTGCTCTTGCTGATAAGAGGCTCCCAAGGTATGGAAACTGGACCACGTTGTCCAGGACATTTAGAAAAGCATAATTCAATCAAGCAGAGTCAACATGGTTTATGAAAGGGAAATTTACTGGAGTTCTTTGAGGATGTAATGAGCAGAGTGGATAAGGGGGAACCAGTGGATGTGATGTATTTGGATTTCCAGAAGGCATTCAATAAGGTGCCACATAAAAGGTTACTGCATAAGATAAAAGTTCCCAGAGTTGGGGGTAATATATTAACATGGTTGGAGGATTGGCTAACTAACAGAAAACTGAGAGTCGGGATAAATGGGTCATTTTCTGGTTGGCAAACAGTAACTAGTGGGGTGCCGCAGGGATCGGTGCTGGGCCTCAACTATTTACAATCTATATTAATGACTTGGATGAAGGGACCGAGTGTAATGTAGCCATGTTTGCTTATGATACAAAGATGGGTGGGAGAGCAAATTGTGAGGAGGACACAAGAAATCTGCAAAGGGATATAGGCAGGCTAAGCGAATGCGCAAAAAATTGGCAGATGGAGTATAATGTGGGAAAATGTGAGTTTATCCACTTTGGCAGAAAAAATAGAAAAGCAAATTATAATTTAAATGGAGAAAAATTGCAAAGTGCTGCAGTACAGAGGGACCTGGGGGTGGGGTCCTTGTGCATGAAACACAAAAGTTGAGTATGCAGGTACAGCAAGTAATCAGGAAGGCAAATGGAATGTTGGCCTTTATTGCAAAGAGAATAGAGTATAAAAGCAGAGAAGTCCTGCTATAACTGTACAGGGTATTGGTGAGGCCACACCTAGAGTACTGCGTACAGTTTTGGTCTCCGTATTTAAGGAAGGATATACTTGCATTGGAGGCTGTTCAGAGAAGGTTCACTAGGTTGATTCCGGAGATGAGGGGGTTGACTTAAGATAGGTTGAATAGGTTGGGCCTATACTCATTGGAGTTCAGAAGAATGAGTGGTGATCTTATCGAAATATATGATAATGAGGGGGCTCAACAAGGTGGGTGCAGAGAGGATATTTCCACTCATAGGGGAAACTAAAACTAGGGTGCATAGTCTCAGAATAGGGGGCCACCCATTTAAAACTGAAATGAGAAGGAATTTTTTCTCTCAGAGGATTGTAAATCTGTGGAATTATCTGCCCCAGAGAGCTCTGGAGACTGAGTCATTGAATATATTTAAGATGGAGATAGACAGATTTTAGAGCGATAAGGGAATAAAGGGTTATGGGGAGCGGGCAGGGAAGTGGAGCTGAGTTCATGATCAGATCAGCCATGATCTTATTAAATGGCGGAGCAGGCTCCAAGGGCCAAATGGCCTACTCTTGCTCCTATTTCTTATGTTCTTATGTTCTAAATAATGCAGTGTAATTTAATATAACTCTTTCTGGTGAAAGAAAAACATTGTGTAACACTTGAGAATATACAATGTCATTCGTTAAGGATTTTTAAAGATATTCATAAACTATGGTAATTCTTTCTTTGGCATTCTTTCTTAAAAAGAAGGGTGAAATTTTTAACAGCAGCAAGGGCGTAAAACTGCCAGTAACGGATGAGTTGCCTATTATACACCGCGCCCAATCTTCCTTTCCCTTGAAGTTTTACACCCCTGCTGAAGTTGAAATTTCTACCCTAAGTTTCTATGAACTAAGGCTTTATTGGTCAAGTTTCAATCGGTACAGGTGAAAAAAACACCCAACATCTCAATGTCCATCTTAACATTCTCTGTCTCAGCCATCACTGACCTGCCCTGCCTAAGTCCAGCAAAAACATTTTTTTTTAAACTTTCGTCGGGAATTGGGCATCACTGACAAGGTTGAAATTTATTGCTCATCCCTAGTTACTCTTGAGAAGGTGGTGGTAGGCCAGCTTCTTGAGCTGCTGCAGTCGAAATGGTGATGGTTCTCCCACAATGAAGTTAGGTAGGGAGTTTCAGGACTTGACCCAGTGACAATGAAGGAACAGTGATATATGTCCAAATCAGGATGGTGTGTATTGAGAGTGCAATTTTCACATTCTTTAGCACAGTGGCAACTCTGTAATAATTGTATTTAATCTGCACCCAAGCATTACAACCCTATGTTCATCATACTGTACTGCATGATAGCACCAGTTAAGCCACATATAAAGAAAATCTAAATACAGCTCACATCTGTACAGTATCTGAGACCTTCTCAGGTGCTATGCCGAGAGGAAATGAATGTAAGAAATATCATCATCATACAGGCGGTCCCTTGAAATGAGGATGACTTGCTTCCACGCCAAAAAAGGATGAGTTCACAGTTGTTTCAATGAACGACCCGAACTATATCCTGAAGGGTAGAAGATGCCCGTGTGTGGATTTTTTTAACGTGTGGTGGCCGTTGCATACCAGCCACCACACGGGCTTGACAGAGATAGGTCTTGGTCCAGTGGCAAGGATTACCCAAGACGACTGGAGACCAGCTCTGCTGCATGGACCTAGTGCGCACACATATATCGCAGTGTGGGCTGACCTGTGCTGCCCCTGGGTCTCTGGGCTCGAACTCACACCTCCCCTCGGCCCGATCACATCTCTCACTGCTCCTTCGCCCTGGCTTCGCCGCTCCTGCTGTATCTGCCCACGCTCCAATCACTGACCTGGACCTTGATGACGTCACTCTTCGCTGCCGTTACCCTCCTGCACCAGATTGCGCGGCTCCCTGGAGTAGTATGCCTCCACGCTGCTCCCTTTATGGCCCCGCCCTGCAGCTGCTGTTTTCACGCCTGAATGAATAACCTGAAAGCTAAATGGCTATTTATTTTAAACTTATGCAATGTCCATTTTACAGCTGGATTGACCTTTAATTTCCTGTTCTACTGATTACTGTTGCACTTTTGACAGTGGGATAATATTTGTAATTAGACAAAAGGAAAGGGACTGACTTTTATCATAACTACATAAACCATATAGTACACACATACAATATTCCAAATAATATAGCCTTAGTTATCTTATAGAAAGCCCTTGTCAAATGACTTACTTACCACTAAAATAATGAATCACCACAAGTGTGCAGGTTGCATACTTTAATAAAATTCTGCACTTAACCATTTGTTCATAATGTGTTATGTACCTGCTGCTGGAGGATGAATTCCTGGTCTTTCATTTGTTGATATTGCTGCAGTCTTTGTTCGTCCTCCTCTTCTTTTCTTCTCCTGTTCTCCGTAAGATAAATAGGGAAATTCTTCAGAGCTCGTTGCATGCAAAGGTAGCACAGCTCCTGCAACACCATACAGCAGAAAATAAATTCAGTTCACTCTCCTGTCTAAGGCACATTCCAATAGCCTGCAAATACACACTTGGGGGGCTGAAATTGCCCCTTATTTTAAGGCTCGTTACCGTGGTAATGGGGCGGGAGGGATTTTCCAACCTGGGGCAGGCGGATGGTGTGACCCATCCAGAATTTCCACCTGGCCGGCGGAAACAAGTTTCCACCGTGGCCCGTGTTTCCACCCCGCCCGACGCTCCAATCTGTTGTCGGCCACGCGCCAACCCCTTACCAACCGGCGGCAACCCCTTTTCCGTCCCACGGGGGAAACTGCGCCACAGGAGCGCAACCGTCACCAGTCGGTGCCCCCGACAGCTTCGCGCAGTGGGAAGCTACCAGTGGCTGGGCGGCGCACCCACCCTTAAAGGGGAGGGTGCACCACCGCAACCGCCATTTTGTTTTAATTGTCGGCCGACTCTGTCGTCGACCCGACAATGGCAGCCGTTGGTTCGGCTGGGCCGCCAACAGGCTGCCTGGCACCTCCTCTGGGCCGATGCCCTCCCTGGTAGCCCAGTGGGAGCCAAGGAGGCCTCGCTAGGCCTCGCAGTGTCCTTCCCCTTTAAGCGAAGGGGAGGGACGTTGCTAAGCGTCAGCGTGACTCGACACGACAGCGTCGTGCTGACGTGCTCAGCGCAGCCCTGATGACACCACTTGCCTTCCACCCCGCTCCCGACTCTCTTCCGCCCCTCTCTCTCTCCCAATACCGCCCCGTTCATTTTTGTATACAAAAGGACCGAAGTTCCCTCCAACCTCTGCCCCATCTGTCCTGGTGGTAATTCATAATTTAATTTGAATTTTACGCCCCAAACGGGTGGACGCAATTTTGGCCCATTGATATTCTTAGTGCACAGTTTGGAAGATTATTTTATGTTTAACAATACAAATTTCTGCTTCAACCCCAATGTATCTATTTCATAATATTTTTATGTTCTAGTCCTTACAGTTACTGCCACAGCTTGCTAAAGGCAACATGAAACGCACAATAATATATCGAAGAAAGGAACTATGCCTAATAAGTTTCATCTTATATGAGCTATCATTTGAACCTGTTATATTGGGGAAGATTTTGTACTCAGCTGCACTAGTTGCACAGGCGCGGGTATGAGGATCAGAAAATCGGGCAAAAGGTTGTGTCTTACACAAATTCCTTCTGCCTGTGTTTTTTTAGCCTGGTGCATTTTGTGCACCTTTGTCCAGACCAGTTTCATTGTGGCCTTGAGGATGCTCCTGTGACTTCTGGGAAACGGTTTGCTCATTTCTTGTCCTCACTTTGTCTACTAGTACCTCCAGGGAGGCATCTGAAAAGTAGGTAGCAACCTTTCGACTCATCTGTCTTGCCAAAAAGTCTTTCAGAGTTGTACAAGCAAAAATGCATGCAGGGGATATAACTTTGTGTTATAAGATGCATCTCTGCTTTAAGTAGGCCTCGAGAGTTGCACTGGATATTGCACGCGTCACGTGGGAGAGCTGCCTAATTTGCCAGAAGATTGGGAGGGCAGCTCGACAGTCATATTAAAATAAGGCCCAGGAGTTAAAATGGTGCAGGTCTTATGGCAAAAACATCATTGGAGTTTGCTGCCTACCCGGAGTTAAAATTGGCACTGAAGAGTTGGGGACAATTAAAGAGATGTATCACAATTGAGTAGCAAAACTTGGAAAGATTTTAGAATACCTAAAGAGGCATCTCAGCTCATTAAAAACCTTTGCCACAGCTGAAGGGGCAGAAAAACTATTGAATCATAGAATTATAGAAACTTACGGCACAGAACAAGGGCATTTGGCCCATTGTGTCTGTACCTGCTGAAAAAGAGTGATCCAGCCTAATCCCACTTTCCAGCTCTTGGTCCGTAGGTTATGGAATTTCAAGTGCATATCCAAGCACTTTTTAAATGCATTGAAGATTTCTGCCACTACCACCCTTTCAGGCAGTGAGTTCCAGACTCCCACCACCCTGTGGGTGAGAAATGTTCTCCTCAACACCCCTCTAATCCTTCCACCAATTACTTTAAATCTATGCCTCCTGGTTATTGAACTCTCTGCAAAGGGAAATAGGTCCTTCCTACCCAATCTATCTAGGCCTTCCTAATTTTATACACCAATTAGCCTCCCCTCAGCCTCCTCTGTTCTAAAGATAACAACCCCAGTCTATCCAATCTTTCCTCATAGCTAAAATTCTTCAGTCCTCGCAACATTCTAATAAATCTCCTCTGTACCCTCTATGGGTAATCACATCTTTCCTGTAATGTGGTGACCAGAACTGTATACAATACTCTAGCTGTAACTAGTGTTTTATACAGTTGGACATAACCTCCCTGCTCTTATATCCTATGCCACGGCTAATAAAGGAAAGTATCCCATATGCCTTATCTACTTGTCCTGATACCTTCAGGGATCTGTGGACATGCACTCCAAGGTCCATCTGTTCCTCTACACTTCTCAGTATCCTACCATTTATTGTGTATGCCCTTGCCTTGTTAGCCTTCCCCATTACCTCACACTTCTCTGGATTGAATTCCATTTGCTACTTTTCTGCCTACCTGACCAGTCCATTGATATCTTCCTGCAGACTACAGTTTTTTTTCTTCATTATCAACCACACGCACAATTTTTCTATCATCTGCAAACTTCTTAATCATGCCTCCTACATTGAAGTCTAGATCATTGATATATGGACATAGTTATTTGCACTAGAAAAATGTTCTGATTGGGTCTCCGTGATCACAGGACCTGATTGCTGATTCGTCCCCTTGGAGGATAAGACACACCCAACAGTTTCTCTGGAATGTATAATTAGAACCCCTAGCCCAAGTTCTCAATGACTTTGCAAAGTGTAATTCGAGCCATTCTGACTGCCGATTCCAGACAGGAGAGCTCCCTCCTCTCCGCCCAAGTTCCTGACCCACCCCCAGCCCAAGTTCCTGCTCCATCACAGCCCAAGTTCCCACCCCCCCAACCAAAGTTCCTGCCCCCCCCTCAGCCCAAGTTCCTGACAACCCAGCCCAAGTTTTGTGATATCCCCAGCTCAAGTTCATGCCCTCCTGTCGAAGTTTTTGCCCCATCCCAGCCCAAGTTCCTGTCACCCCTAACCCAAGACCTTACCCCCGTCCCCACCCCGCACCATGCCATAGATGAGGTATTGTGTGTGGATCACGGATTGTTAACAGGTTTATTGGGTATGAAGTGAATAGTGACAGTGTCGTGACTTCTGGATTTCATCCACTCCAATGATGTCCCTTGTCACACATGTCCTGAGCTTTCCGAGAAATCGGGTGTGGGTGTAAAGAGGTGAAGTTGGAAGAACGTGATCTGTCTTCCCTGAGTTCCCTCTCTTCCCTCCAATCCTCTCTCCTGCATCTCCTCTCTCTCCCCCAATCTCTCTCACTCTTCCCCCAATCTCTCTCTCTGTGCCCCACTCTTTCTCTCCCCCCAGTCTTTCTCACTTACCCTCCTCTCTCTCTGCCCATTCTCGCCCCAGTTTTTCCCCAGTCTCTCTATCTCTGCCCCACTCTCTCCCCCAGTCTCTCTCTCTCTCTCCCAGTCTCTCTCACTCTCCCCAGTCTCTCTGTTTGCCCCACTCTCTCTCTCTCTCTCTCTCTCTCTCCACCCAGTCCCTCTCACTCTCCCATCAGTCCCTTTCACTCTCCCCACCCCAGTCTCTCAATCTCCCCGCAGTTTCTCTCAATCTCCCCCCATTCTCTTCACTCTCCCCCTCTCTCTCTCTCTCCCCAGTCTCTCTCTCCCCCCAGTCTCTATCTCTCTCTCTCCCCCCAGTCTCTCTCTCTCCCCCCAGTCTCTCTCTCTCTCCCCAGTCTCTCTCTCTCTCTGTCCCTCTCACTCTCCCCACCACACCCCATCTCGCTCAACCCCCATTTTCTCTCTCAACCCCCATTTTCTCTCTCTCCCCCCTCTCCCCCCCCCCAATCTCTCACTCTCTCTCTGCCCCCAGTCTCTTTCACTCTCCCCCATTCTCTCTCAATCTCTCCCCAGTCGCTCTCTCCCCTCTCTCTCCCCCATCTCTCTCTCTCTCTCTTCCCCCCACCCCCAAGCTCTCTCTCTCTCCCTCCCCCCAGTCTCTCTCTCTCTCCCTCCCCCAGTCTGTCTCTCACTCCCCCCAGTCTCTCTCTCTCTCTCTCTCCCTCCCCCAGTCTCTCTCTCTCAACCCCCAGTCGCTCTCTCTCTCTCCCCCAGTCTCTCTCTCTTTCTTCCCCATCTCTCTCACTCTCCCCCAGTATCTCTCATTCTCCCCCCATCCCAGTCTCTCTCACTCTTTTCCCTAGTCTCTCTTACTCACCCTCAGTCTCTCTCGCTCACCCTCAGTCTCTCTCTCTCTCTCTTCCCCTGCCCCCGCCCCCCCCCACCCCAGCCCAGTCTCTCTCTCTCTTTCTACCCTGTCTCTCTCTCTCTCCCCCCAGTCTCTCTCTCTCTTTACCACTACCTCCGATGTTTTCTTTCCCACAGGAGACTGCTGTTATGTATGTATGTAAACCGTACCAATATTTAAGACTTGCCACTAGGGGGCACACCTGTGGGAGACCTAAGGGTCACCTGTGCACCCTGGGGCAAGCAGGTATAAAAGATGATTCACCATGCTGCTTCTCCACTCTGGAGTCTGAATAAAGAGTCTAAGGTCACAACAGTTTGAGCTTGCAATACAGTCCTTGTTTATTCTGAACATAACAAATTGGCGACGAGTAATGGATCATGAACTTTCACGCAGTAATGGCTGTCGTTGGTATTCTTGAGAGATTTGTTGAGGGTGATGATTGGGAAGCTTTCATTGAGCGCCCCGACCAGTACTTCGTGACCAACGAACTGGACAAGGCTGAGACGGCGACCAAGCGCAGGGCGATTCTCCTCACCGTATGTGGGTCTTCGATATATGGCCTCCTCAAAAATCTGCTTGCATCTGTCAAACCAACGGACAAGTTTTACACAGAGCTGTGTACACTGGTTAGGGAACATCTCAAGCCGAAGGAGAGCATCTTGATGGCCAGGTATCGCTTTTACACGCACCATCGCTCTGAGGACCAGAACGTGGTGAGGTTTGTCGCCGACCTAAGACACCTTGCAGGGCAGTGTGACTTTGCAGGATCCTTGGGGGAAATGTTGCGGGACTTTTTCGTGCTTGGAATCGGCCACGACGTCATTCTTCGCAAACTGTTGTCTGCCGAATTTCTAGATCTGAGCAAGGCCATCACAATAGCCCAAGCCTTCATATCCACGAGCGATAACACGAAACAGATATCTTCACAGAATCAAAGCTCACCGGCAAGTACTGTGCATAAAATAATGTTTTCAGCAGGCAGAACTGTACAGGGCAGGGCCCACACGACTGCAGAGGCCAGACCCAGGCCTAGAGTGACTCAGAGTCTGCCGTGGGGCGTGAATGCGTATCCATTAGCACCATGTTGGTGCTGAGGGGGCAGTCATAGAGCTCATTAATGTCGATTCAAGCCCTATGTGTGCAAGGGCTATGGAACAAAGGGGCACCTCCAGTGAATGTGCAAACGATCTCTGACTCACCACGTGGCAGAGTCAGGAGAGGACGACTGATCCAGCGAGGATCACCCTGGATGAGCAGGAGAGGCAACTGAACCTGAGAATGAAGAGAAAATATATGGGATACACACCTTCACCACCAAAAGCTCTCCAATAATGTTAAAAGTTGAACTCAATGGCACTCCAGTCTCCATGGAATTAGACAAGTCAATCAGTTATGAGCCAGAAGGCATTTGAGAGGCTGTGGGGCAACAAAGCACAGCAACCCAAGCTGATCCCTACACCAAGGAACTGATACCAGTTATTGGTAGTGCGGACATAAGAGTAACCCATGAGGGAGCAGTGCACGATTTACCACTGTGGATTGTTTCAGGTGATGGGCCAACGCTGCTTGGTAGAAGGTGGATGGGGAAGATTTGATGGAACTGGGAAGACCTCTGTGTACCTTCTCCGGCGAACGACATCTCCCCTGCTCAAAGGCTGAGCAAACCCCCACCTTCAGCTGAAGCAGGCATCGAAGTGCAGATCCATTTGCAGATCCCCGAGGCACAGGCCGCTCATCACGACCACGAGGAGGTGAAGATCAACCGAGCAGCGGTACAGGCACGGTACCCACCACCCAAAGCCGACGACCTCTTCGCGACGATGGAAGAAGTTCCAGGTCGACCAAGCAGAGTGAGACTCCGGCCGAAACGATCCGAATGCGTCTTCCTGATTCCAGAGACTAAATCCCTGGGGAGGAAGATCGCGGCAGTCGGCATCATGGACACGTACAAGAGTCCATCCAGACCACGGGACCAGAGTGCATCCAGATCACGGGATGAAAGTGCATCCAGACCATGGGACAAAGGTGCATCCAGGCCATGGGATGAAAGTGTGTCCAGACCACAGGATTTTGCCGCAACGGAACAGAGGAAGGTGTTGCCCAGCAAGCAAGGCAACTGGGTTTGGGGCAAAGGTAAAAGGGCGACCGCTGAGAAGGCCAGAAACCCACTACGTTCCAATAAGTTGTTTACACTATGTAACCCAAGTGAGCGTTCTTTCGCGGCCAATGATGTCGGGGAGTCGGGGGCACCTTACAACAAGCCAAAGTAACAGGCAAACACCAACCGATCGTATATGTATCTGACAAAGTACTTGTAACAAGTAATAGAAACATAGAAACATAGAAAATAGGTGCAGGAGTAGGCCATTCGGCCCTTCTAGCCTGCACCGCCATTCAATGAGTTCATGGCTGAACATTCAACTTCAGTACCCCATTCCTGCTTTCTCGCCATACCCCTTGATCCCCCTAGCAGTAAGGACCTCATCTAACTCCTTTTTGAATATATTTAGTGAATTGGCCTCAACAACTTTCTGTGGTAGAGAATTCCACAGGTTCACCACTCTCTGGGTGAAGAAGTTCCTCCGCATCTCGGTCCTAAATGGCTTACCCCTTATCCTTAGACTGTGACCCCTGGTTCTGGACTTCCCCAACATTGGGAACATTCTTCCTGCATCTAACCTGTCTAACCCCGTCAGAATTTTATATGTTTCTATGAGGTCCCCTCTCATTCTTCTGAACTCCAGTGAATACAAGCCCAGTTGATCCAGTCTTTCTTGATAGGTCAGTCCCGCCATCCCGGGAATCAGTCTGGTGAACCTTCGCTGCACTCCCTCAATAGCAAGAATGTCCTTCCTCAGGTTAGGAGACCAAAACTGTACACAATACTCCAGGTGTGGCCTCACCAATGCCCTGTACAACTGTAGCAACACCTCCCTGCCCCTGTACTCAAATCCCCTTGCTATGAAAGCCAACATGCCATTTGCTTTCTTAACCGCCTGCTGCACCTGCATGCCAACCTTCAATGACTGATGTACCATGACACCCAGGTCTCTTTGCACCTCCCCTTTTCCTAATCTGTCACCATTCAGATAATAGTCTGTCTCTCTGTTTTTACCACCAAAGTGGATAACCTCACATTTATCCACATTATACTTCATCTGCCATGCATTTGCCCACTCACCTAACCTATCCAAGTCGCTCTGCAGCCTCACAGCATCCTCCTCGCAGCTCACAGTGCCACCCAACTTAGTGTCATCCGCAAATTTGGAGATACTACATTTAATCCCCTCATCTAAATCATTAATGTACAGTGTAAACAGCTGGGGCCCCAGCACAGAACCTTGCGGTACCCCACTAGTCACTGCCTGCCATTCTGAAAAGTACCCATTTACTCCTACTCTTTGCTTCCTGTCTGACAACCAGTTCTCAATCCATGTCAGTACACTACCCCCAATCCCATGTGCTCTAACTTTGCACATCAATCTCTTGTGTGGGACCTTGTCGAACGCCTTCTGAAAGTCCAAATATACCACATCAACTGGTTCTCCCTTATCCACTCTACTGGAAACATCCTCAAAAAATTCCAGAAGATTTGTCAAGCATGATTTCCCTTTCACAAATCCATGCTGACTTGGACCTATCATGTCACCTCTTTCCAAATGCACTGCTATGACATCCTTAATAATTGATTCCATCATTTTACCCACTACCGATGTCAGGCTGACCGGTCTATAATTCCCTGTTTTCTCTCTCCCTCCTTTTTTAAAAAGTGGGGTTACATTGGCTACCCTCCACTCCATAGGAACTGATCCAGAGTCAATGGAATGTTGGAAAATGACTACAACGCATCCACTATTTCCAAGGCCACCTCCTTAAGTACTCTGGGATGCAGTCCATCAGGCCCTGGGGATTTATCAGCCTTCAATCCCATCAATTTCCCCAACACAATTTCCCGGCTAATAAGGATTTCCCTCAGTTCCTCCTCCTTACTAGACCCCCCGACCCCTTTTATAACCGGAAGGTTGTTCGTGTCCTCCTTCGTGAATACCGAACCAAAGTACTTGTTCAATTGGTCCGCCATTTCTTTGTTCCCCGTTATGACTTCCCCTGATTCTGACTGCAGGGGACCTACGTTTGTCTTTACTAACCTTTTTCTCTTTACATATCTATAGAAACTTTTGCAATCCGTCTTAATGTTCCCTGCAAGCTTCTTCTCATACTCCATTTTCCCTGCCCTAATCAAACCCTTTGTCCTCCTCTGCTGAGTTCTAAATTTCTCCCAGTCCCCAGGTTCGCTGCTATTTCTGGCCAATTTGTATGCCACTTCCTTGGCTTTAATACTATCCCTGATTTCCCTTGATAGCCACGGTTGAGCCACCTTCCCTTTTTTATTTCTATGCCAGACAGGAATGTACAATTGTTGTAGTTCATCCATGCGGTCTCTAAATGTCTGCCATTGCCCATCCACAGTCAACCCCTTAAGTATAATTCGCCAATCCACGAGGTCAGGCGTGTTGTACAGCAAACCAAAGTAGCAGGAGAACCCCAACCAGTTGTTTTTGTATCGAACAAAGTATTTGTAGCCAGTGATGTGTTATCACACCGGGTCGGGTGTGTTGTGCAGCAAGCCAAAGTAGCGGGTGAGCTCCAACCGGTTGTACATATATCCAATAAGTTAATCAAGGCAGCAGCTTGGGTCCACGGGACAAAAGAGACGTACCAAAGAGGGTCCCAATATTTGCTCGAGTCAGACAAGCTGCCCATCCCACAGTTTTGGGAAAGCAGAGGCACCATTATCGATGCATTGTTTCGAGAATGTCTAACACTGTCTGTGCACTGTAACATGATCCGCCATGGGCCAGGCACTGAGAAGGGCGCTAATGGGGAGGCCTACAAAAGTCCCAACATCGTTGGGAACCAGCGGGAGTTCGAGGAGGCGGAGCGGCAGCGTGGGGAGGCCTACAAAAGTCCCAACATCGTTGGGAACCAGCGGGAGTTCGAGGAGGCGGAGCGGCAGCGTGGGGAGGCCTACAAAAGTCCCAACATCGTTGGGAACCAGCGGGAGTTCGGGGAGGCGGAGTGGCAGTGTGGGGAGGCCTACAAAAGGCCAGCCGGTGCAGCTGCAGGGAGTGAAGGCAAAAAAGAAGTAGAAAGAAATCGAAGGGTGATGTCACAGCCAAGGGGGTAAGTGATTGGCTGGTGATTGGTGAGTAGTTTTTATTTTTCTTTTCTTTATCAGTAAATAACCTTTTAGCATTGTTGTTGCCAAATTAAGTTAATCTAAGGGTTAAGTCATGGCAGAAGAGCTTGGGCATGTGTTATGCTCCTCCTGTGCTATGTGGGAAGTCAGGGACATTTCCAGTATCCTTGATGACTACATATTTGGGAAGTGCATCCGCATTGCAGCACTGGAGCTGCGGGTGGATTTACTCTGGAGCATCCATGATGCTGAGGATGTCGTGAATAGCATGTTTAGCGAGTTGGCCTCACCACAGGTAAAGGGTACATAGCCAGATAGGGGATGGGTGACCAACAGGAAGAGCAGTGGAAGGAAGGTAGTGCAGGGGTCTCGTGCGGTCATCCCCTGCAAAACAGATACACGGCTTTGGGTACTGTTGAAGGGGATGACACAACAGGGGAGAGCAGCAGCAGCCAAGTTCATGCCACCGTGGGTGGCTCTGCTGTACAGGAGGACAGGAAAAAGAGTGGGAGACCTATAGAGGTAGGGGATTCTATTGTAAGGGGAATAGATAGACGTTTCTGTGACCGCAACCTAGATTCCAGGATGGTATGTTGCCTATCTGGTGCAAGGGTCAAGGATGTCTCGGAGCGGGTGCAGGGCATTTTAAAGGGGGAGGGTGAATAGCCAGTTGTAGTTGTCGTAGTGCATATAGGTACCAACGATATAGGTAAACAATGGGATGAGGTCCTATAAGACGAATTTATGGAGCTAGGAGCTAAATTAAAAAGTAGGACCTCAAATGTAGTAATCTCAGGATTGCTACCAATGCCACATGCTAGTCAGAGTAGGAATCGCAGGATAGCTCAGATGAATACGTGGCTTGAGGAGTGGTGCAGAAGGGAGGGATTCAAATTCCTGGGACATTGGACCTGAGGGAGGTGAGACCAGTACAAACCGGATGGTCTGCACCTGGGCAGGACCAGAACCAATGTCCTAGGGGGAGTGTTTGCTAGTGCTGTTGGGGAGGGGTTAAACTAATATGGCAGGGGGAAGGGAACCTATGCAGGGAAACAGAGGGAAGTAGAATGGGGGCAGAAGCAAAAGATAGAAAGAAGAAAAGTAAAAGTGGAAGGCAGAGAAATCTAAGGCAAAAAGCAAAAAAGGTCACATTTCAGCAAAATTCTAAAGGGGCAAAGTGTGTTAAAAAGACAAGCCTGAATGCTCTGTGCTTCAATGCGAGGAGTATTCGGAATAAGGTGGACGAATTAACTGCACAGGTAGCAGTTAATTGGCATCACGGAGACATGGCTCCAGGGTGACCAAGGCTGGGAACTCAACATCCAGGGGTATTCAACATTTAGGAAGGATCTACAGAAAGGAAAAGGAGGTGGGGTGGCATTGCTGGTTAAAGAGGAAATTAATACAATAGTAAGGAAGGACATTAGCTTGGATGATGTGGAATTGGTATGAGGAGGGCTACGGAATACCAAAGGGCAGAAAATGTTAGTGGGAGTTGTGTACAGACCACCAAACAGTAGTAGAGAGGATGGGGACAGTATCAAACAGGAAATTAGGGACGCATGCAATAAAGGTACAGCAGTTATCATGGGCGACTTTAATCTACATATTGATTGGGCTGACCAAAATGATAGCAATGTGGTGGGGGAGGATTTTCTGGAGTGTATTAGGGATGGTTTTCTAGACCAATATGTCGAGGAACCAACGAGAGGGCTGGCCATCCTAGACTGGGTGATGTATAATGAGAAAGGGCTAATTAGCAATCTTGTTGTGCGAGGTCCCTTGGGGAAGAGTGATCATAATATGGTAGAATTCCTTATTAAGACGGAGAGTGACACAGTTAATTCAGAGACTAGGGTCCTGAACTTAAGGAAAGGTAACGTCGATGGTATGAGACGTGAATTGGCTAGAATAGACTGGCGAATGATACTTAAAGGGTTGACGGCGGATAGGCAATGACAAACATTTAAAGATCACATGGTTGAACTTCAACAATTGTACATCCCTGTCTGGAGTAAAAATAAAACGGGGAAGGTGGATCAACTGTGGCTAACAAGGGAAATTAAGAATAGTGTTAAATCCAAGGAAGAGGCATTTAAATTGGCCAGAAAAAGCAGCAAACCTGAGGATTGGGAGAATTTTATAATACAGCAGAGGAGCACTAAGGATTTAATTAGGAGGGGGAAAGTAATGAGAGGAAGCTTGGTGGGAACATAAAAACTGACTGCAAAAGCTTCTATAGATATGTGAAGAGAAAAAGATTAGTGAAAACAAACGTAGGTCCCTTGCAGTCAGATTCAGGTGAATTTATAATGGGGAACAAAGAAATGGCGGACCAGTTAAACTAATACTTTGGTTCTGTCTTCACGAAAGAAGACACAAATAATCTTCCGGAAGTACTAGGGGACCGAGGGTCTAGTGAGAAGGAGGAACTGAAGGAAATCCATATTAGGCGCGAAATTGTGTTAGGGAAATTGATGGGATTGATGGCCGATAAATCCCCGGGGCCTGATGGTCTGCATCCCAGAGTACTTAAGGAAGTAGCCCTAGAAATAGTGGATGCATTGGTGATCATTTTCCAACAGTCTATCAACTCTGCATCAGTTCCTATGGACTGGAGGGTAGCTAAGAAAGGAGGGAGACGAGAAAACGGGTAATTATAGACCGGTTAGCCTGATATCGGTAGTGGGGGAAATATTGGAATCAATTATTAAAGATGAAATAGCAGCACATTTGGAAAGCAGTGACGGGATTGGTCCAAGTCAACATGGATTTATGAAAGGGAAATCCTGCTTGACAAATCTTCTAGAATTTTATGAGGATGTAACTGGTAGAGTGGACAAGAGAGAACCAGTGGATGTGGTTCAAAAGGCTTTTGACAAGGTCCCACACAAGAGATTGGTGTGCAAAATTAAAGCACATGATATTGGGGGTAGTGTACTGACGTGGATAGAGAACTGATTGGCAGACAGGAAGCAGAGAGTCGGGATAAACGGGTCCTTTTCAGAATGACAGGCAGTGACTAGTGGGGTGCCGCAGGGTTCAGTGCTGGGACCCCAGCTATTTACAATATATATTAATGATTTGGATGAGGGAATTGACTGTAATATCTCCAAGCTTGCAGATGATACTAAGCTGGGTGGCGCTGGAGCTGTTTGGAGGATGCTAAAAGGCTGCAGGGTGACTTGTTACAGGTTGGGTGAGTGGGCAAACATGTGCCAGATGCAGTATAATGTGGATAAATGTGAGGTTATCCACTTTGGTGGCAAAAACACGAAGGCAGAATATTATCTGAATGGCGGCAGATTAGGAAAATGGGAGGTGCAACGTGACCTGGGTGTCATGGTACATCAGTCATTGAAGTTGGCATGCAGGTACAGCAGGCGGTGAAGAAGGCAAATGGTATGTTGGCCTTCATAGCTTCATAGAGGATTTGAGTATAGGAGCAGGGAGGTCTTACTGCAGTTGTACACGGCCTTAGTGAGGCCTCACCTGGAATACTGTGTTCAGTTTTGGTCTCCTAATCTGAGGAAGGACGTTCTTGCTATTGGGGGAATGCAGCGAAGGTTCACCAGACTGATTCCCGGGATGGCAGGACTGACATATGAGAAGAGACTGGATCAACTGGGCCTGTATTCACTGGAGTTTAGAAGGATGAGAGGGGATCTCATAGAAACATATAAAAATCTGACGGGACTGGACAGGTTAGATGCAGGAAGAATGTTCCCGATGTTGGGGAAGTCCAGAACCAGGGGACATGATCTAAGGATAAGTGGTAAGCCATTTAGGACCGAGATGAGGAGAAACTTCTTCACTCAGAGTTGTTAACCTGTGGAATTCTCTACCAGAGAGAGTTGTTGATGCCAGTTCATTGGATATATTCAAGAGGGAGTTAGATATGGCCCTTATAGCTAAAGGGATCAAGGGTCTGGAGAGAAAGCGGGAAAGGGGTACTGAGATGAATGATCAGCCATGATCTTACTGAATGCTGGTGCAAGCTCGAAAGGCCGAATGGCCTACTCTTGCACCCATTTTCTAATGCCTTTGGTTGGTTACCGTTGCCCACCACCAGGGTGGAAACGGCGCAGCCTGCAGACCCACTCGTGGTCATGGAAGTGCTAGAAAGCGGGGGGTCAAACGTAACGGCTCCCCAGTTTAGGACCTGGACCAGCCAGGATCCCACATTACCACCTGCCAACGGCGAACCACTAAATGGGATGTTGCAGCTTATCTGTCGCAAAGATGAAAGACCCATCCCAACGTTGTAAAGTACGGCAGGGCGGCTACACACAGTCAGTGGTCCAGGGCCCCCTTACCATGGCCCAGGATCCATGGGGACCATGAGGCCTCCCACCACTAATGAAAGTCTCAAGGCCATATTGGCCATCCTGGCCTTGCCAAACCTAAGGGTCAGCGACAATAGTCCGAAACAGGCATCCCAAATCACAAAGCCAAGCACCACACGTGTCACGGTAGACTCCCTACAGTCCCGGCTATCCCGGGAGCTACGCAATCACCAGACAGAATCACTCAGAACCGAGCCTTCCGTATGCTATCAGCAGAGAATGTACCATGATCGCACGGCTCCTCCACGCGACATCAAAATGAGTGATGTAGCCCATGTTCAGGGCCCCAGATGGGCCGCTAGCACTGTATTAGCCAAAGAGGGGGAATGGAGTGTGTGATGAAAACGGAGCGTTTGATTGTGAAACCATGTACTGGGCAAACGCAGAAAGCATTTGGACCAGACCAGTGTGTGTGATGAAAACGGAGCGTTTGATTGTGAAACCATGTACTGGGCAAACGCAGAAAGCATTTGGACCAGATCAAACTACAGATAACCAGGAACCACTGTGAAAGGACCTGGCCCCCAGTGACCCACTAACACAATCGACCTCGCCGTCAACCACGAGGATGAACCCACCATGTCAGGACTTCAACCCAGGTGATCGACCTGAGGACGCAGGTGCCAGATCGCCTCAACTTGCAAATAACTTGTACATAAGACTTTGGGGGGGGGGGGGGGGTGATGTTATGTATGTATGTAAACCTCACCAATATGTAAGACTTGCCACTAGGGGGCACATCTGTGGGAGAACTAAGGGTCACCTGTGCACCCTGGGCAAGCAGGTATAAAAGGTGATTCACCATGCTGCTTCTCAACTCTGGAGTCTGAATAAAGAGACTAAGGTCACAACAGTTTGAGCTTGCAATATAGTCCTGTGGATTTATTCTGAGCATAACAACCGCAAAAATGTTCGTGTATTCTAAGGTATTCTAGGTAAAGGTCTTGAAGATAATTCAAAAGCTAGAAGCAGCTCCAGCTCCAGGCTTGAACAGCGATGAGCTCCACACAACTCATGGCTTGGCCCTACTTCCGGCTTCCTCGTACGTCGCACTGCGCATGTGTGACTAAATCAGATGCCCATGCGCAAAAAGGGGGCAGAGTCGAATTCGCGCATGCGCAGTAGGACACAAAAAACTAGTGCAAATAATCACTCTGTTGATATATACCACAACAAGCAAGGGATCTAGTACTGAGCCCTGTGGAACCCCACTGGAAACAGCCTTCCAGTCACAAAAACACCCGTTGACCATTACCTTTTGCTTCCTGTCACTGAGACAATTTGCAATACAACTTGCCACTTTGCCTTGGATCCCATAGGCTTTTACTTTTCTGATCAGTCTGCCATGTGGGACCTTGTCAAAAGCCTTGTTAAAATCCATGTAGACTACATCAAACAGGCTACCCTCATCGACCCTCGTTACCTCCTCAAAACATTAAATCAAGTTAGTCAGACATGACCTTCCCTTAACAAATCCATGCTAGCTGTCCTTGATTACTCCGTCCCTTTCTAAATGACGATTAATCCTGTCCCTCAGAATTTTTTCCAACAAGTTGCCCACCACCGAAGTTAGGCTGACTGGTCTGTAATTACTTGCTCTAACCCTTTCTCCCTTTTTAAACATCGGCACAACATTAGCAGTCCTCCAGTCCTCTGGTGCTGCACCTATAGTCAGAGATTTGAAAAATGATGGTCAAAGCCTCTGCTATTTCCTCCCTTGCATCTCTTAAATGCCTAGGATACATTTCATCCGGGCCTCGCGATTTACCTACTATCACACTATGTTTTCTTGCCCTCTCTTTGCTTTCCTAATTTCCTTTTTTATTTCACCCCTGCACTTTCTATACTTCTCTAGGTTTTCTGTAGTATTTAGCTCTCCGTATCTGACATAAGCTTTCCTTTTTTGCCTTATCCTGCCCTGTATCCCCCTTGACATTCAGGGGGCTCTAGATTTGGGAGTCCCACCCTTTTTCTTTGTGGAAACATATTTGCTTAGAACCCTTACTATCTCCTCCTTGAATGCTTCCCACTGCTCAGACACAGATTCACCTTCAAGTAGCTGTTTCTACTTATGCTAAATCACATCTCAGCTTAGTAAAACTGGCCTTTCCCCAATTGAGAACCTTTACTCCTGCTCTATCTTTGTCCTTTTCCATAACTATGCTAAATCGAACTGAATTATAATCACTATCACCAAAATGCTCTCCCACTGATACCCTTTCCAGCTGCCCAGCTTCGTTCCCTTAAACTAAGTCCAGAACCACCCCCTCTCTTGCTACGTACTGGCTAAAAAAGTTCTCCTCAATGCAGTTTAAGAATTCTGCATCCTCGATACCTTTTACACTGATTCTATCCCCGTTAATATTAGGGTCGTTGAATTCCCCTACTATTACTGCCCTATTGTTTTTGCACGTTTCAGAAATTTGCCTACATATTTACTCTTCCAGTTCCCTCTGACTATTTGAGGGTCTATAATACGCACTCAGCAGTGTGATTGTCCCCCTTCTGTTCTTCAATTTAACCCATATAGCCTCATTTGATGATCCTTCTCACATATCATCCCTCCTCACAGCTGTAATTATTTTTTGAACCCGTATTGCAAACCCAATCCTTTTTTATACCCCCTCTCTATTACATCTGAAAACCATGTAATCAAGAATGCTGAGCTGCCATTCCCGTCCTTCTTTCAGCCATGTTTCAGTAATAGCTATGATATCATACTTCCATGTGTCTATCTGTGCTGCTGGCTCATCTGCCTTATTCACTAGACTCCTTGCATTAAGCACTGCCAAATTCTAGCTTTTGTTTCCTTTGCTTTCCAAACTCACTTACTAATTTTCTGCCTTCCATTTCCATCTTTGCTTCTCTCCCTTCTGAATCTACACTAAAGTTTCCATCACCTTGCCAAGCTAGTTTAAACCTACCCCAACAGCACTCGCAACACCCCTACTTCTATCCCTTCATGAGGATATTGGTCCCAGCCCTGTTGAGGTGCAAACGGTCCAGCTTGTACAGGTCCCACCTCCCCCAGAACCAGTCCTAATGCCTCAGGAATCTAAAGCCTTCCCTCCTGCACTATCTCTTCAGCCACACGTTCATCTGCTCTATCCTTCTATTTCTGTACTCACTCGAATGTGGCACCGGGAGTAATCCGGAGATTACTGCCTTGTATGCCATTTAGACTTATTTCCATATAACGCAGTGCTGAGTAACCCTAGACACCCATTTATATGGCATCATTTGGATAAAGTATTTGAATATTGTGATGAAGTCCCCATCTGTTTCAGGTGGCAGATTCTTCTGCCCACCATCAGACATTAGAAATACTCATTGTATTCAAAAGGATTGGAGACTCGGCTTTATAGATCTCTGCGCCTTTCTCCATGCCATAGTTTCCTGCAAATTTGAACACATGGCATGGATAATCATAAGACAAAAATTGGCCTTAATGACTTCAAACATTTTTTTTAAAGAAATTGCATCTGCCAGAGGTCCCTCAAAATCGTCTTGGTTCACTGACATTCATATATTGTAATGAATCTGCTCTACCATGTATACAAAACTGTAATGGTTTTATGACATTATATAATGTCTATCCAGATGCCTCAGTATGTAAATAAGTACATACCTGACCTGCTCTGCAATGATCAGAGCAGGCAGTGGCTGGTGGTGTTTTGAGCTTCGGTGCCTGTAAGTTTGTGTGTTGAATGCCAGATGGACAAAGGGGAGAACGATATGGAGAAGACAACCTAAAGATGTATCAAAAAAACATGTGAACCAAAATTCCACTTTTATTGAAATGATTCTAATCACTTCTCCTTCATTATAACACGTATTACAGAAAACTGCAAGATTCGACACCTATCAATCAACCAACAAATAGTGCTGCTCCTATAGGGAGATGAAAACATCTAACTTAATTATGAAAAAATGAAAACAATAATTTAAGTTTATCATAGCATTTTGTAGTGTTTAAATAACTGTACATTATATTAAAAGGAATAAAGGTTTCAACCTTCCTCAATATAAAAATCAAATTAGTTTCGGGCTGTCTCAGTTAATGTTTTTCAAATTAACTACTATGAAATGAATTATTTCTACTATTCAGCTCCAAAATATTTTACTTTGATGACAAAGGTGTCCGAGAGATTAATATCCCTAAACGACTTTCATTCTGAACTGAAAGACAACTTTCAAGAAGGATGTAATTGTATCGCCAATGTTGGGATGCATAATCTAGACAAGTCACAAGCTTGCTTCTTGATCACTGCAGCATATTTAATTATGAAAATTTAATTTCAGTACTTTAAATATCAACTGCTCCACAGACATTTATTAAAGTTTAATGGTGAGACTTAACAATTCTTACAATCATTAACATTCCATGCATGATATGCTCATACTCAAAAAGGAGTTAGATGAAGTCCTTACTACTAGGGGGATCAAGGGGTATGGTGAGAAAGCAGGAATGGGGTACTGAAGTTTCTGGCTGTCTCAGTTAATGAACTCATTGAATAGTGGTGCAGGCTAGAAGGGCCGAATGGCCTACTCCTGCACCTATTTTCTATGTTTCTATACTAACATAACACTGGAGATGCATTTTTTTATGAACAACAGTATAGTTTCCCACAATGTACCGCTGAAAGCCCGCTGTTGTTGCTGTACTACTTAAAGTTAGCCAGCCTCTTTCTTCCAGTACTATATTCCTTCATGGCTTTTGTGGAATCTTCAATCGTTGAAGTTCTTTAGTTATTTATATATCTGATCATGTTGTATTGTAAGTTTCACAATTTATGCTTGTAGCAAAATACCATACTGGCAGACATTGCACTAAATGTTCATCATAGCTAGGGCATGTGAATGAGTGTGAGAGTATATTATGTAGAATTAACAGCATAGAAACAGGGCATTCAGCCCAACTGGTATATGCCAGCATTTATACTCCAGACGAGCCACCTCCCACCCCTCTTCAGCTAACCCTATCAGCATCTCCTTCTATTCCTTTCTCCGTCCTTTTTTATCTAGCTTCCCCTTAAATCCATCTATGCTAATCACCTCAAGGAGGAAGTTGGGGAAGGAAGCTTGGAGATGTTTGGTGTGGTGGCAACAGGAAAGGAAGGGAGAAGTAGCAAAGACAGCTGAATGGATGGAATCTGTTTTGATCTCCATGACATCCATGAGCTCCTCACATTGTTAGATACGAGGGTGGAAACTGCAGTGTAGAGTAATTAAAGTAGATGGTTGGTAGTAGAGAAAAGAAGCCGGGGTTATCTTTGCTCTCTTGTATGAGCCTAAAGTACAGAGCAAATTCCTTGAGAAAGAGTTCATAAAATGCATAAGGGACGGGTTCCTTGAGCAGTGTGTAACAGGACAAACCAGGGGGCAGGTTATCTTAGATCGGGTCCTGTGTAATGAGACAGGATTAATAAACAATCTCCTAGTCAAGGATCCCCTTGGAATGAGTGATCATAGCATGATTGAATTTCAAATTCAGATGGAAGGTGAGAAAGTTGGATCTCTAACCAACGTACTAAGCTTAAATAAAGGAGACTACGAAGGTATGAGGGCAGAGTTGGCTAAAGTGGACTGGGAAAATAATTAAAGTGTAGGATAGTTGATGAACAGTGGTGTACTTTTCAAGGAGATAGTTCATAACTCTCAAGAAAAATATATTCCAGTGAGGAGGAAAGGGTGTAAGAGAAAAGATAGCCATCCGTGGCTAACTAAAGAAATAAAGGACGGTATCCAATTAAAAACAAGGGCATACAAAGTGGCCAAAACTAGTGGGAGGAAGAAGATTGGGAAGCTTTTCAAAGCCAGCAAAATATGACCAAAAAAATGATTAAGAAAGGGAAGAGAGACTATGAAAGTAAACTAGCACGAAATATAAAAACAGATAGCGAGAGTTTCTATAGGTATATAAAAAAGAAAAGAGCGGCTAAAGTAAATGTTGGTCCCTTAGAGGATGAGGCCGGGGAATTAGTAATGTGGAAAATGGAGATGGCAGAAACACTGAACAAATATTTTGAATTAGTCTTTACGGTAGGGGACACTAACAATATTCCAACACTGGATAGTCAAGGGCCTATAGGGGGGAGGAACTTAACACAATCACAATCACTAAGGAGGTGGTACTCAGTAAGATAATGGGATTAAAGGCAGATAAATCCCCTGGACCTGATGGCTTGCATCCAAGGGTCTTAAGAGAAGTAACGGCAGGGATTGTAGATGCATTGGTTGTAATTTACCAAAATTCCCTGGATTCTGGGGAGGTCCCAGCAGATTGGAAAACTGCAAATGTAATGCCCCTATTTCAAAAAAGGAGGCAGACAAAAAGCAGGAAACTATAGACCAGTTAGCCTGACATCTGTGGTTGGGAAAATGTTGGAGTCCATTATTAAAGAAGTAGTAGCAGGACATTTGGAAAAGCAAAATTCGGTCAGGCAGATTCAGCATGGATTTATGATGAGGAAGTCATGTTTGACAAATTTGCTGGAATTCTTTGAGGATGTAACGAACAGGGTAGATAAAGGGGAACCAGTGGATGTGGTGTATTTGGACTTCCAGAAGCCATTTGATAAGGTGACACATAAAAGGTTACTGCACAAGATAAAAGTTCACAGGGTTGGGGTAATATATTAGTATGAATAGAGGATTGGCTAACTAACAGAAAACAGAGAGTTGGGATAATTGGTTCATTCTCTGGTTGGCAATCAGTAACTAGTGGGGTGCCGCAGGGATCAGTGCTGGGACCCCAACTATTTACAATCTATATTAACAACTTGGAAGAAAGGACCAAGTCTAACGGAGCCAAGTTTGCTGACAATACACAGGTGGGAGGAAAAGCAAAAGACATAGACAGGCTAAGTTAATTCAGAGACTAGGAGCTAGACTTTCCACTAGGTGGCCAAGGCCCTCCAAAAATGGACCTTGTGGGTTGTCTCAGCCTTGCTGATCGCTGGTACAAGGCCCTTTTTTTTTGCGATTTTCCACTCGGCCTTAGCCCGGTGATGTCGAATGGGCGATGTGATTTTTCGCCGATCTCACAATCGCCCACCAAAAACAGAAGTCAAAGAAAAAAAAAAGCTTCCCTAGCTACACTATTCTGCACATGTGTGGGATTTTTTTTTCCGGCTGACTATCTTTCCCGCATTTTGAGAGATCAGGGGTCATCACACATGCTCAGAATGCACAGGGAGGGTCAGAGAGAGAGAGAGTGGAGATAGAACGAGAGAAGGAAGGCAGAGTTGCAGAGGAGAGAGAATTGTTTATTTTTGAAGTTATTTGGAGCTATAAAAGTTATTTGGAGTTATAAAAGCTATATAAATTTAACTACATTGTAAAAAATGGATTACTACTGTAATTTAATATAGTTAAATTTAACATAGTAAAATGAAGGGTGACTCAGAAGGGAAAAGGGCAAAACCCTTCAATGATGAGGCGAATGAGGCCCTGGTCAATGTGGACGACTTGACATGGGATAGGCATGGGAAACCTCCACCCCGTGTCTACAGAAAAATATGGCAGGAGATTGCAGACATGGTAACGTCTGCATCCCATGAGGCGAGGACACCTGACCAGTGCCAGAAACAATGGAATAGCTTATTGGCAGCAGCAAGAGTAATTTGCATGTTATATTTCAAATGTTATATCTAATATTCTAATGATGCATGCAAATTTTGATTAGAACATTGAATTTTCTGCATTGAATTTAAGTTTGTCTTTCTTTATTGTATTAATTAATTAAGCCATGCTAACAGTAAGTTGCATTTTCCATTTCTAAAATATTTTAGTGATGCAATGCAAATTTTTAATCGAACATTGAATCTGCATTGAATTTAAGTCTGTCATTCTTAAATATTAATTACCAAGTCCATTAGCTTATGCCATGCCATGCTCTCTTCTCATTTGCAGAAGATATCTATCAGCCGGGTAGAGCAAAGGGGGACGGGGGGCAGCTCTGCTCAACTACAACCATTGTCACAAATTGAGGAGCTTGTGGTCGCGCTGGTGAGACATGATAGCTGTTTGGCCACCACCCGTGGTCTGGCCGAACCCAGCCTTGAGTCTCGTGAGTAATGTGAACTGTGTAATGTGTCAAACAGTATTAAAAACATTTTTAAAATCTTAAATTAGTTATGCATGTAATGTTCTGTAATTATAATGCAATATGCAATATACTTGTGATGTACTCTTGATATACTAATGATGTCATGGCAGACCATGCATGCATGTATGCAGCCCTGGTGCAACCCTTGTGAATAAGAAGCAGGGGATGTAGGCGCTACAGCTTTATGGGGTAGTGAAAAGTATTGATGTGTAACGTCTCCTAGTAAAGATCACCGTTATGTTCTAATAAGTTCTTTAAAAATGTCATTCATGTTTTTAGGTCAACCTGAGAAGCTAATGGCACTGCAGCCGTCCACTGCACCTTCAACAACCACCTCGGAGGAGGAAGAGGAGGAACATTCAAAAGAAGAGGAAGAAAACTTTCCTCACCTCTTGGAGGAGGACGAAGAGCAGGAGAAAGATGAAGAGGAATTATATCCAGAACTGCAGGGGGGGAGGGATGAACCTGTGGTCATCTCTATTTAGAGTGATGAGGCACCGGGACCAAGCGGCATCCAGCTGGTGATGCCAAGGTGCAACATTTTGCACACGCCCCACGGAGGTCGGGTCAGCGAAGTGAGCAATCGCCTACCTCGGACGGGCAAATGGAGTGCTTGATCTCCCTGTGCAGCGAGACGGTCGCGATAGGTCGCGACCTTATCCAGGGGTTCGATGGGTTCTCCACGAACTGGAGCCATTCTCCACGAACTGGAGCCAGTTCAACACGAACTTTTCCAACTGGTCTTCCGTGCAAACTGAGTTAGCACAGCAGACCTTGGAGGCGATTTGGGAGCAGACCGCCGCAACCAATGCCCTTCGGCATGCGTTGCTGGCTGGACACGGCGCTGCACCCCAAGGTGTTGTGTCAGATCAGACCCCTAGCAATCAAGCGAGTACAGAGGACACAGTTCCTCCTGACCCAGAAGATGAGCCTCAGGCTTCGGCTTCCAGTCCGTCACCTCCACCATGGCAGGAAGTCTTGCCATCGCAAGCTGCACACCACGTTCGTGTCGGTCTGCAGAGACCAAAACGGATGGGTGGTGTAAAAACACAGGGTGGGAAAGGACCTGGAGGGAAATGTGGCCGCAGGTAGGGAGGAGGGATTGTTTGTAAAATTAATTGTTAATGTTTTTACAAGTCTGTTCATTTGTTCATTGTTGTTTGGGATGGAGGAGGAGGGGTAGGTTGGGGGGGGGGGGTGGTGGAAGGGTGCTGTTAAAAAGAAAAGTCAAATTCATTGTGTTAAATAAACATTTTTATTGAGTTTAACAATTGTTGTGCCTTCTCTCCTTTTAAAGTTAAGCATAACATTTTAACAATTATTCTGCATTAGTTGAGTGCTGTATTATTGTTACAAAAGTTTACTTTAGTTAAGCATTAATGTACATGCCAGACCAAGGCAGGCAAGGCAGAAATGTAACTCTACGCAAATGCAACTTTTGCTTAACTATAAATGTAAATGTGACTATCCACAATGAAAGGTCATGAAAAGCATTCGGAAATGAGCTGCTGACACAACAGCTTAGCAGCCGCATAACTGCCACTGGGTATTGGTCTTGGGAGGCGGGGGTTTGTACCGGGGCTAGATCGCCAGGCTGATTGCCCTCGCCTAGGTCCTCACCAGCCTCTTCTTCCACCTCTTCCTCCTCTTGCTCCTCGCCGGCTGGCTCTTCTGTCTCCCCTCCTTCTGGAGGTGGACCGATATGGCATTACTTGTTCTCCCCGTATAGCTAGGTCATGCAGCATGCAACACACCACAATAAACTCAGCGACCTGATCAGGGTGGTACTGTAGGCTGCCACCAGAATGGTCCAGGCATCTGAAGCGCTGCTTTAGGACTCCAATTGTTTTTTCGACGATATTTCGTGTCACTATGTGGCTTTCATTGTAACACTTCTCTGCTTCAGTGACGGGATTACGCAAAGGGATCATCAGCCAACTGGAAAGGCCATATCCTTTATCCCCCAGCATCCAACCGTGACGTTCTGGCTGATTGACAAACAGGTCAGGGATAGCACTCTCACATAGGATGAGCGCATCATGGATGCTTCCAGGAAATGTAGCATTTACTGTCATGATTATTTGGTTGTGGTCGACAACAAGCTGCACATTTAGGAAGTGGAATCCATTTCTGTTACGAAACATCTCCACGTTCTTTAAGGGGGCTTTCAGGGCAATGTGCGTGCAGTCTATTGCTCCCTGTACCTTGGGGAAGTGTGCTAATGTGTAGAAACCCAAAGCCCTACCGGTCTGTGCCTCCCTGGTCATAGGGAAGCTTATGAAGTCCATCCTACCAGCGTAAAGGGCTTCAGTCACCTGTCGAATGCAGCAGTGTGTGGTATGCTGAGAGATATGGCAGATGTCGCCAGCTGAAGCCTGAAAAGATCCCGAAGCGTAAAAGGCTAGGGCAGCAGTAACCTTCACCTCAATGAACAGTGCGGTTCTGATGGTGCTGGAAGGCTGAAGATCATCCTTGATAAGCTGGCAGATTTCATCGATGACCTCCTTCCGGAAGCGTAGCCTCCTTAGACACGTGTTTTCTGTTAAGTTGCAGTAAGATTGCGTTTCTTTGTACCTTCGTTGGCTGTACGCTCGCCTCCTTTGTCTCCTCTGTCTCTGTCTCTGCATTTCTCTGCCACCTCTTCGATTGATCCTTTCAGAAACCAGCTTGTGAACAGTTACGAATAATGGCACAGAAAGCATAGGCCCCATCACTATCAATAATTATTTTCAATTTTTATAAATGAACTTAAGAACATGAATCTACTAAACTACTCTATGTATTCCATAAAAAAATGCCTAATCCACTGTAATACTATTAAGAATATTTAAAAATCTGAGCAGATCGATCTATGCAGGACACATAAATCACTCACAACCATCTAATATGTCTTTTTGGCTGAGTCCCCCCTTCCTCCAATCTTCAAAATGGCGCCCGTTGTGCCCATTCACTTCTGTAAGACCAGGTAAAAGCAACTATTTCTCAGCGATGTTTTCGGCCTTACATCAGCCCGGCCTTGTGCCGGCGATGTGCCGAAAGTTGGGATGGGCCTTGTGTGGGCGATCAGCTCAGCGATCAGTTCAACGAAGTGAGCCGAAACTTGGGGGCCGATTTTTCTGGCGATATTTCCACTTTTTCATCAAAATGGGTGATAGAGGTCGGTTTTGGGTGATAGATGGGCTTTAGATGGGCGATGTGAAGTGGAAAGTCTAGCCCATGGGTCCTGAACTTAAAGAAAGGTAACTTCGATGGTATGAGATGTGAATTGGCCAGGATAGACTGGCGAATGATACTTAAAGGGTTGACGGTAGATAGGCAATGGCAGACATTTAAAAATCACATGGATGAACTATATACCAATTGTACATCCCTGTCTGCGTAAAAATAAAACGGGGAAGGTGGCTCAACTGTGGCTAACAAGGGAAATTAAGGATAGTGTTAAATCCAAGGAAGAGACATATAAATTGGCCAGAAAAAGCAGCAAACCGGAAGACTGAGAGAAATTTAGAATTCAGCAGAGGAGCAATAAGGGTTTAATTAGGAGGGGGAAAATAGAGTATGAGAGTAAGCTTGCAGGGAATGTAAAAACTTACTGCAAAAGCTTCTATAGATATGTGAAGAGAAAAAGATTAGTGAAGACTAATGTAAGTCCCTTGAAGTCAGAATCAGGTGAATTCATAATGAGGAACAATGAAATGGCAGACCAATTGAATAAATACTTTGGTTCTGTCTTCACTAAGGAAGACACGAATAACCTCCCGAAAATACTAGGATACGGAGGGTCTGGTGAGAAGTAGGAACTGAAGGAACTGAGGGAAATTCTTATTAGTCAGGAAATGGTATTAGGGAAATTGATGGGATTGAAGGCCGATAAATCCCCAGGGTCTGATAGTCTGCATCCCAGAGTACTTAAGGAAGTGGTCTTAGAAATAGTAGATGCATTGGTGGTTATCTTCCAACATTCCATGGACTCTGGATCAGTTCCTATGGATTGGAGGGTAGCTAATGTAATCCCACTTTTTAAAAAAGGAGGGAGAGAGAAAACAGGGAATTATAGACAGGTTAGCCTGACATCGGTAGTGGGGAAAATGCTGGAATCAATTATTAAAGATATAATAGCAGCGCATTTGGAAAGCAGTGACAGGAATGGTCCAAGTCAGCATGGATTTATGAAAGGGAAATCACGCTTGACAAATCTTCTAGAATTTTTTGAGGATGTAACTAGTAGAGTGGATAAGGGAGAACCAGTGGATGTGGTGTATTTGGACTTTCAAAAGGCTTTTGACAAGGTCCCACACAAGAGATTAGTGTGCAAAATTAAGGCACATGGAATTGGGGGTAATGTATTGACATGGATAGAGAACTAGTGGCAGTCAGGAACAAAGAGTGGGAATAAATGGGTCCTTTTCAGAATGGCAAGCAGTGACTAGTGGGGTACCGCAAGATTCAGCTATTTACAATATATATTAATGATTTAGATGAAGGAATTGAACGTAATATCTCCAAGTTTGCAGGTGACACTAAGCTGGGTGGCAGTGTGAGCTGTGAGGAGGATGCTACGAGGCTGCAGGATGACTTGGACAGGTTAGGTGAGTGGGATGCAGTATAATGTGGATAAGCATGAGGTTATCCACTTTGGTGGTAAAAACAGAGAGACAGACTATTATCTGAATGGTGACAGATTAGTAAAAGGGGAGGTACAATGAGACCTGGGTGTCATGGTACATCAGTCATTGAAAGTAGGCATGCAAGTACAGCAGGCAGTAAAGAAAGCAAATGGCATGTTGGCCTTCAGAGCGAGAGGATTTGAGTGTAGGAGCAGGGAGGTCTTGCTGCAGTTGTACAGGGCCTTGGTGAGACCACACCTTGCGTACTGTGTGCAGTTTTAGTCCCTAATCTGAGGAAGGACATTCTTGCTATTGAGCGAGTGCAGCGAAGGTTCACCAGACTTTCCCGGGATGGCAAGACTGACAGATGAAGAAAGACTGGATCGACTAGGCTTATATTCAGTGGAATTTAGAAGAATGAGAGGGGATCTCATAGAAGCATATAAAATTCTGACAGATTGGACAGGTTAGATGCAGGAAGAATGTTCCTGATGTTGGGGAAGTCCAGAACCAGGGGTCACAGTCTAAGGATAAGGGGTCAGCCATATAGGACTGAGATGAGGAGAAACATTTTCACCCAGAGAATTATGAACCTATGGAATTCTCTACTACAGAAAGTTGTTGAGTCCAGTTCGTTGGATATATTCAAAAGGGAGTTAGATGTGGCCCTTACGGCAAAAGGGATCAGGGGGTATGGTGAGAAGGCAGGAGTGGGATACTGAAGTTGCATGATCAGCCATGATCATATTGAATGGTGGTGCAGGCTCGAAGGGCCGAATGGCCTGCTCCTGCACTTATTTTCTATGTTTCTAAGTGAGTGGGCAAAAATTTGGCAGATGGAGTATAATGTTGGAAAGTGTGAAGTCATGCACTTTGGCAGAAAAAAATCAAAGAGCAAGTTATTATTTAAATGGAAAAGATTGCATTGTGCTGCAGTACAGCAGGACCTGGGGGTATTTGTGCATGAAACACAAAAGGATAGTGTGCAGGTACAGCAAGTGATCAGGAAGGCCAATGGAATCTTGGCCTTTATTGCAAAGGGGATGGAGTATAAAATCAGGGAAGTCTTGCTACAGTTGTACAGGGATTGGTGAGGCCATGCCTGGAATACTGCGTGCAGTTTTGGTTTCCATATTTACGAAAGGATATACTTGCTTTGGAGGTAGTTCAGAGAAGGTTCACTAGGTTGATTCCGGAGATGAGGGGGTTGACTTATGAGGAAAGGTTGAGTAGGTTGGGCCTCTACTCATTGGAATTCAAAAGAATGAGAGGTGATCTTATTGAACCGTATAAGATTATGAGGGTGCTTGACAAGGTGGATGCAGAGAGAATGTTTCCACATAGGGGAGACTAGAACTAGAGAGCATAGTCTTAGAATAAGCCTCCCATTTAAAACTGAGATGAGGAGGAATTTCTTCTCTCAGAGGGTTGTAAATCTGTGGAATTCGCTGCCTCAGCGAGCTGTGGAAGCTGGGACATTGAATAAATTTAAGACAGAAATAGTTTCTTAAACGATAAGGTTTTATGGGAAGCGGGCAGGGAAGTGGACCCGAGTCCATGATCAGATCAGCCATGATTGTATTAAATGTCGGAGCAAACTCGAGGGGCCGTATGCCTACTCCTGCTCCTATTTCTTATGTTCTTATGTACATGGGTGATAGTTGTAGACTAATTTCCACAACCCTGAACCTCCCCAGCCCCACCCCTTGATTGGAGCGCATGTCTGGAGGGCACAGGACTACTGCCCACCACTGACTCCGCCAATCTTGCGGCCCCAGGGTCATTTAAATACAGGAGGCAAGTTCTAACAAGAAGCATTACTGAAATTGGGGTAGAGTTTAGCTCTGGCAAGCCACTGAAGCCTGCCACAGCATGAGAATTCAAGCAGTTACCGTGCTGCCCGCTAAAATGGAATTTAAAACTAAAAAATATTCCTTCTCTCAGCCTGTGCAAAGCCACACTCTATGAGCACTGGCTGCCAAAACAAATTATTGAGCCCCCTTCACCAAAACACAGGATACCTGAGCCAAATAAGCATCCCTTGCATACAACTGACTCAAATGCCAATAAATATGTTGGAGAATGTATTTCCCTCATTTGTATTTGTTTTACATAAATCCACCCATAAATGAGCAGGCACATTTTGCACCACTGGGCCCAGGCACCAGGAAATGAAAGGAAGCACAAGGCGACAAGGATGCAGCAGAACGCATACGGGAACAATTTTCCACCTTGCCTGCT